>NC_091198.1:4328450-4475950 GCF_040958095.1 Procambarus clarkii | reverse complement strand
GTGCTACTTGCCCCGCTCCTGTGCCAGGTAAGTCCACTACGGGCTCACCATAGCCCGTGCTACTTGCCCCGCTCCTGTGCCAGGTAAGTCCACTACGGGCTCACCATAGCCCGTGCTACTTGCCCCGCTCCTGTGCCAGGTAAGTTACGGGCTCACCATAGCCCGTGCTACTAAGAACTTGTTCCGAGTAGCTGAATCTATAACAACAACAATATCCCACCCTTATAGAACGTCGCATTTTGACGTATACTCTACCAAAGTCCAAAAAACATCGTGCTAGAAAATGATAGCGGGTCACGAAATTGATATAATGTTCCATTTTCTGTTTTGGGTCTTGTGGGAGGAACACCAATATTTTTTCCACCCGCTATTAATTCTTCCGCTTTTGATTATGCAAATTCCAATGAGTAATTACCTTCTTGTTGGGTGTAAGACACAGCCGACATGAAGCAGGCTTTAAACTCAATCATACTCGACAGACCTTAACATTGCGATACACAGATAAAGCTGGGAGCTTTAGCTTTACCCTATACTTTATTTGGACTAATGGTAACTAAGTTTAGCTGTGACGAAACTGCAGTGAAATATCTCAGGAACTGGATACAGCAGTGATAACTATCACCGCTGAAATTAAAACAGCATGGATAACTTCTGTATCCAGTTTCTTTACATATAATAATTTATAATACAATAAATAATATTAATTATCGTTGATATATGATATCTGCTAATAATAAATACAATGAAGTAATAATTAAATTATATATTTAATAATCAGACAGCAATAATAATAAAAAGGAGTTATTATGCTATAGGAATTTTACATACAACGTGTATGTTCAAATGGCCGAAGATTCACATCATATTAATGTGATGTATCAATAAGAAAATGAGTACGTAATCATGATGAGGATTCGAACCTGCACGATGTATAACCAACAGCCAGAGTGGGCTTCAGGGAAAAGCTTTAGTACCCTTAGAGGATCCAGGTGAGTCCCAGGGTGCATTGTTTTTCAGCATGTTGTGGTACAGTGGGTTAGGGCGTGTGCTCGAACTTCCAAGTGTGCAGGCTCGGATGCCTATCATGACTTCTACTGATTTTTGTCTCCAAAAAAGTATGAATATAATTTGATAATACTCTTACAGTGCTATCACTGTATTGACTTGCAACTGCCATCGGGTAGGCCTATTATTTTGGCATATATATATATATTTGCGTTGCCCAAGTTAGGCCTATGTTCATCAACTCCTTTCCTTACTCGGTAATTTTCGTCTTAATTAAATATGTTGTAAGGAACTTTTTATTTTTTATTTTAAATTTCATATATATTTCCTGCTTTTTTTGTTTTTTTTTGCTTTTTAATGTTTTTATTTGTTTTTAATGTCTTAGTCTTGAAAATGAAACTGTTTTTCATAACTCTCAGATTTTTACTGATTTTTAGCTAATTATTGTGGAGCAGTTTTGTTCTCCGAAACTTTTATTAACAAATAAATAAATATATATTTATTATTACACCCTAGAAGTGACTCGAGTGAGTGCCCCTGGGGTGTGAGTTTTCACACCCCAGGGGTGTGAAACTCACACTTCCGGGGTGTGGGTTTTCAGTTTAATATTTATCTATATATATATATATATATATATATATATATATATATATATATATATATATATATATATATATATATATACTAGAAGGGGTACCACCTCTGGTGCATATATATATATATATATATATATATATATATATATATATATATATATATATATATATATATATATATATATATATATATATATATATTAAAAGTTTGTGAGGGTACCACCTCTGGTGCCAATGTGGGGACCCATAGCCTCGGAGAAGAAAATAAAAGTATTCAGAGGAGACCTTGTGGTTTCTCACTGAACACTAATATTATCTTCTCCTACCACCCCCATTCTTTTGTATGTACACATATATATTTACTTTATTTGAACTTTGTTACAAAAAAGGAGTTACATATGGGTTACAAAGATGGTTATCATAGGTTGTCGAGTTCCTCCAGCTCCTCAGATGGCGGGCAGGAACCCTGGATGCAGTGCGCATTTCCCCTCTGTATCGCCACACTGAGGCGCTGGAAAAGAAAGCTTGCAGCTCTTGGGTCCCTTGTTGTTTCAATGAGCTTAGAACCCAGTTCCTTCAATATATATATATATATATATATATATATATATATATATATATATATATATATATATATATATATATATATATATATATATACTGAGTATATATATATATATACTAGGTTTATATATATATAAACATAATAAGATATATAAGATTATATATATATATACTAGGTTTAAAAAAAAAAATTATATATATATATATATATATATATATATATATATATATATATATATATATATATATATATATATATATATATTTTTTTTTTTTTTAACCTAGAAGGGGTACTACCTCTGGTGCAAGTGTAGGGACCCATAGCCTCGGAGAAGAAAATAAAGAGTACTCAGTATATATATATATATATATATATATATATATATATAACTGAAAACTACAGTTATATATATATATATATAACTGAAATAACTGAGTTTTCAGTTGCATATTGTCCTGGGGACCATTCAGGCTTGTTCGCATATATATATATATATATATATATATATATATATATATATATATATATATATATATATATATATATATATATATATATATGTTGTACCTAGTAGCCAGAACGTCGTACTCGGCCTGCTATGCAAGGCCTGATTTGCCTAATAAGCCAAGTTTTCCTGAATTAATATATTTTCTCTAATTTTTTTCTTATGAAATGATAAAGCTACCCATTTCATAATGTATGAAAAATTTTTTTTATTGGAGTTAAAATTAACGTAGATATATGACCGAACCTAACCGAACCTAACTAACCTACCTTTATAGGTTAGGTTTGGTTAGGTAACCGAAAAAGTTAGGTTAGGTTAGGTTAGGTTAGGTAGGTTAGGTAGTCGAAAAACAATTAATTCATGAAAACTTGGCTTATTAGGCAAATCAGGCCTTGCATAGTAGGCTGAGAAGGGCGTTCTGGCTACTAGGTACGACACACACAACACACACACACACACACACATATATATATATATATATATATATATATATATATATATATATATATATATATATATATATATATATATATATATATATATGTCTTACCTAGTAGCCAGAACGCACTTCTCAGCCTACTATGCAAGGCTCAATTTGCCTAATAAGCCAAGTTTTCATGAACTAATTGTTTTTCGACTACCTAACCTACCTAACCTAACCAAACCTAACTTTTTCGGCTTCCTAAACTAACCTAACCTATAAAGATAGGTTAGGTTAGGTTAGGTAGGGTTGGTTATGTTCGGTCATATATCTACGTTAATTTTAACTCCAATAAATAAAAATTTACCTCATACATAATGAAATGGGTAGCTTTATCATTTCATGAGAAAAAAATTATAGAAAATATATTAATTCAGGAAAACTTGGCTTATTAGGCAAATCGGGCCTTGCATAGTAGGCTGAGAAGTGCGTTCTGGCTACTAGGTACGACATATATATATATATATATATATATATATATATATATATATATATATATATATATATATATATATATATATATCAGAAATCTTTGACCTGCTGTCGGTTTTATACTCAATCCAGTTCTCTTCACCCTATGTTATTTTCTTTCACTCTCTCTCTCTCTCTCTCTCTCTCTCTCTCTCTCTCTCTCTCTCTCTCTCTCTCTCTCTCTCTCTCGTCCCCTCTCATCCACCTGTTGCGACCCAGTGCCACAGGTGTACTGAGGTCAGTAGCCTTAACTAGCACCATTCCTCACACCTGAGAACAATAGGGGGTGCACCATTGTCCGGGGTGACAATTCAAGGGTTCTCCGCCACCGTCACCCGACCCCGCACTCTGCTATTGTCTCGCGTCTCTCTGATCGATTTGCTTTCAATTGGTTACGAAGCCCAGGGGCGGGTCGGTGCTTGGAGTAAGGGAGCTTTATGTGGGTAACACAGACCTTTGTCACCACCCATATGTTTCTCTACATGTTTGTAAAAGCAAAAATATTATATATATATATATATATATATATATATATATATATATATATATATATATATATATATATATATATATATATATATAATATTATATTATATAATATAATATTATATTGAATATATAATATAATATTATAATAATATTATATTATAGTATAATATTATACTAATAATATTATACTATAATATTATATAGAATATTAGATAAGATAAGATTAGAGAAGATAGTATTACTGTTCAGTGAGAAACCACAAGGTCTATTCTGATGACGTTTTATAATATATATATATATATATATATATATATATATATATATATATATATATATATATATATATATATATATATATATATATATATATATTGGCTGTTGATTGCTGGTGTTGACTTCTTGATGTGTAGTGCCTCGCAAACGTCAAGCCGCCTGCTATCGCTGTATCGTAACGCTGCTATAGCAGCGTATCTATCGATACGCTGTATCGATAGATACAGCGATAGCAGGCGGCTTGACGTTTGCGAGGCACTACACATCAAGAAGTCAACACCAGCAATCAACAGCCAATTATTGCACAACTATATATATATATATATATATATATATATATATATATAAATATATATATATATATATATATATATATATATATATATATATATATATATTATAAAACGTCATCAGAATAGACCTTGTGGTTTCTCACTGAACAGTAATACTATCTTCTCTAATCTTATCTTATCTAATATTCTATATAATATTATAGTATAATATTATTAGTATAATATTATAATATAATATAATATAATATTATTTTAATATTATATTATATATTCAATATAATATTATATTATAATATAATAATCTAATATCTTATCTTATCTAATAATATTATATATTATATATATATATATATATATATATATATATATATATATATATATATATATATATATATATAATATAATATTATATATATATATATATATATATATATATAATATAATATTATATATATATATATATATACCTTGGAAGGATGGTAAGCAAGTGGTATGGGACTACACGTGCGCTGCCACACTGGCCAGTACCTACCTCCACTACAGCACACGTGAAAGCGGTGGTGCTGCTTCTTTCAGGGAATCGCAGAAAATTATTAAATACAGAGGTCTAGCACACTGCTACAGCTTTGTTCCGATCGGCTCGGAGACCCTCGGTTCGTGGGGAAAATGTGCATTGAAGTTCCTGAAGGAATTGGGGGACAAATTGATCAGCGCTACAAAAGACCAGAGAGCAAAAAGTTTCTTGTTCCAGCGCCTCAGTGTTGCGATTCAGAGGGGAAATGCCTGTTGCGTCTTGGGCACTAGTCCAACTTCAGAGGAATTCGAAGAAGTGTTTGACTTGCAACAATGATCGAACCCGTCTGTGACATTCATCAATATTTCCCATTGTTGTGTTTTTCAAGAGATCCATAACCTTTAAGCACCTTTTTGCATTATTATTTTTATATCAACCCATGTATATCTTGTAACCATCAAATGCATAATAAAGCACAAAAAATATTTAAGGAAGGGGGTGGTAGGAGAAAAGCACACAGAAACTGTATTGGAGGGGATCTAAACATTCCCTCTAATGCGTTATGCGTGGTTTCCTCCGAGGCTATGGGTCTCCCTTCTTCCAGCTAGAGGTGGTACTCCCTTCCCATTGATATATATATATATATATATATATATATATATATATATATATATATATATATATATATATATATATATATATATATATATATATATTAACTTGCATAATCAGTAATCGTGGAAATTAATTATATCATTGTATCTTGAGGTAATTTTTCTCTCTACTTAAAATAATTAACAAATGTTTTATAGTATAAAAAAGGTTAGCATTGCTGTGTGTGTGTGTGTGTGTGTGTGTGTGTGTGTGTGTGTGTGTGTGTGTGTGTGTGTATGTGTGTGTGTGTGTGTGTGTGTGTGTGTGTGTGTGTGTGTGTGTGTGTGTGTTCTTAGTAGCTTAGTATTCTTAGTAGCTCTAATTGAATTAATATTCCAGCCCTGCTTCAGATTACGTGGAGCGCCCGTATATACCTGCTCCTCGGAGCAGGTATTGCTCTCAATGGGGTTTCAAGTAGATGGTCGTCTGGGTGCTTCAAGGAGGAGCAGAGCCTCGTATCGCTACGCTGCGTTAGCAGGGAGTGAAGAGTAACGGTTGCGTTAATGGCGCGCTCGTTACGCGTGAGCCTCGTATAATGGAAGCGATGACACGCCTCGTTCTGACAAGTACAGTTGTTAATGAAGGCTGATAGATAAACTGTTTGTTCTCGATGTTCTTGTCTCTATGTTTTTTTTTACTTGTTTTACGAATGAGTGTATAATTTGAACTAATTTTCAGTAGGTAATATTTACCACTACAGCGTTTTAAATAAAGGGAAAGTTTTTTTGTTACATCAGCTGGGACAGTGGAAGCAAGTTGTGTGTGTGTGTGTGTGTGTGTGTGTATGTGTGTGTCTGTACTCACCTATTTGTGCTTGCAAGATCGAGCATTGACTCTTGGATCCCGCCTAGTGTGTGTGTGTGTGTGTGTGTGTGTGTGTGTGTGTGTGTGTGTGTGTGTGTGTGTGTGTGTGTGTGTGTGTGTGTGTGTGTGCGTGTTTGTGCGTGTACTTACATATTTGTACTCACCTATTTGTGCCTTCAGGATCGAACATGAGCATTGACTCTTGGATCCGGCCGTTCTAGCCATCGGTAGTTTATAGCAATGACTCCTGTCCTATTTCCGCTATCATGTATAGTTTCCAAATTATGAATAGAGTTTACTTCCCCAACCTGCTCCTTAAGTTATAATTTCATTCCATTGTTCCACTAGTCTCACGCTACAAGAATCTGGTGTGAGGAAAACTGACTCTTTGGATTTATTGAATTATTTACAATTAATTTAATAGTTTATTTAATGATTTATAATATATTTGTAATTAAATTACAATTAATTTATTGGTTTATTTAATGATTTATAATTTATTCGTAATTAAATTATATTCATTTATTTATTACGTTAATTTATTTATTTCGAAAGCGGATATTATGATATTAAAGTGGACTGTATGAGTTTATAGTTGTCGGTATTATATTAAATTCCCACAAATCGTTTGGTACACAAGTTGGGGGTTTATTAATTTTATAGCCTATCAATCTAAATTATCGATTGGCAGACATTCACTTCTAAGTTGGTAACAGAGATTATATTACATTTTTTAGTAAATTAAGTGAAACTAATAAAGCATATCTGTATTGTTGGACCTGGTCAACCAGACTTGGACACGAAGTTCAATTTCTTTCTTTATTATGCACCCCATACCCATCCCGTGGGCGGTGGTGTAAAGGAATACAGAGGCACATAATCGGTTCAGGAACTGAAGCCTCTAGTTCGTTTAGCTAAGCAAATAAATTTTTTTTGAAGCTAGTTACAATATTATTAATGTTATATATACATGTACACATTCTCATACATACATGTACATATATATATATATATATATATATATATATATATATATATATATATATATATATATATATATATATATATATATATATATATATATACGTATACATATATACATACACATACAATTTAATCACCCACACAAATACACACATCAATAATCTTTTGTGTCACAAGTGATCAACAAGAGGCTCACAACAGTCACTATACAAGGCACTTTACATCTATGGTGAGTCACACAGTTTCTAGTCTTGCTCCACACCCACCCAAGTGGGCGGTAGCTTTACAGTCATGTGCTGCACACCCACCCAACTGGGCGGCAGCTTTACAGTCATGTGCATGCATTACCTACAGTAAGCAAATTTTGGATACTTCGCTAAGATTTCGGGCAGCACATCATTATGAATGAAGTACTTACACATTTCTTGGACACTATTGATGATGTTATCTCTAAATTCCGCGATTGTTTCACATTCCATTATATAATGACGCAAAGTATGCGAATAGTTCTGCTGACAGTTTACATTTAGTCAAATCTACATCAGCAGATGTTACAAACTCCCAGAGGTACTTGTAGCCAAGCCTAACCCTAGCAGTGGTAACATCTAGAAGTCTGCTAACATTATTGGATGACCCATAGACGTGCGGTTCTTCCTGCATAATAGAATGATGATAGATGGAGTAACTGGTGTGAATTTCACTTTGCCTCAAGTCTCCGAAATTTAGTTGATGTTCCTGGGATATTGCTGCCCTCAGGCTGCTCAAAGGCAGTCCAAGTTGGTAATCAATTCCCTCTTTACGAGCAAAAGTCTTGGCCAACTCATCAGTTCTATCATGCATTCGGAGACCAATATGGGAAGGAATCCACAGGAGACCAACTCTGACTCCATCATTGATTATTTCACTATATCTGTGTCTAGCTTCAGAGATAAGCACGTCACAGTTATGCCTTGGGGAGCTGAGGGCAGTCAAGGATGACAGGGAGTTACTTACAATTAGAGTGTCACCTTTGGATTCATATACGCGCTCGAGTGCAAGGATTATGGCAACCAATTCTGTTTGAAGAGTGGAGGCCCAGTTACTTAGACGCGCTCCACACTTATGGGAGAAGGAACCATCTCTTTCTGTCACAACAACTGCACTTCCAGCTGCGTCATAGGACTGATGCAAGGATCTATCAGTGTAAATAATCTGGAAAAGGGAGCGCTCTCTGACTAAAGCATCAATTTGGGTTAAGGCATTGTACTTTGCTTCTTATCGAAGCAAGGCTTGTTCTTTAATCAGCTTCTTGGGTGGGAAAGGGGGGACAGTAATTTGGAAAGGAGTGATCTCCCATGGGGCAGGAAAGGGTCGTTGTTGTCTCTCTTGGTAGAGGTGATGAAAGTTATACATTCTGAACACAGTGGCAGTTTCGGTAATCCATTTGGAGGGATGCTGACCTTCAAGGAAGAAGGCTTGGAGGGCTTCAGTGCAGGGGTTAGGGTGGATTAGCCTAAGCATCTTGATACCAATTGAAGCATTAATTTCAGTGATACGATCACTTACACATGAAATATTCAGTTCCTTCCTCATGTTTAGTAATTTAGTTATACGGGGACATCCGAGGATAATCCTCATGGCTTCGTTTTGCATCTTTTCCAGCCCTCCGAACATTCTCTCAGGCACTAGAGCAAGCATGGGTGCAGCATAATCAATCAGGGACCTAATATATGAGAGATACATCATTTTGACAATTCTCACATTTGCTCCATAGCTTGGATGGTAGCCTGCAACAGCTTTGAGAGCACGGAGCCTCTCTCTACATTGGTGACCCAGTCTGGCTACAACATTGCGATACAGTGGAACTTCAAGACCAAGGAATTTGTACCTGGTTATATAGTCGAGCAGAGAGCCATCATGCAACTGCATTTTGCGAACGGCCCCACCCCGTCTGGGTGGACGTCGGTTCAGGATCTTTGTTTTCTCTACTGAGATGACCAAGCCTAGTTCCTGACATGTGTGCAATACCGAGTTCAGAATATTTTGAGTGTTGGTATACCCATTGGTGTGGATCAGTATATCATCTTGAGGTTATCTTGAGATGATTTCAGGGCTTTTTAGTGTCCCCGCGGCCCGGTCCTCGACCAGGCCTCCACCCCCAGGAAGCAGCCCGTGACAGCTGACTAACACCCAGGTACCTATTTTACTGCTAGGTAACAGGGGCATAGGGTGAAAGAAACTCTGCCCATTGTTTCTCGCCGGCGCCTGGGATCGAACCCAGGACCACAGGATCACAAGTACAGCGTGCTGTCCGCTCGGCCAACCGGCTCCCCGCTCGGCTGACCGGCTCCCATCCGCATAGCTAATGATGTGTTCGCTGGATCTCCTAGTTACTGAGTTTAAAAGTGCATTGATTAACACATTGAACAGAGTAAGACTGAGAACACCTCCCAGTGGAGTGCCAAGTTCAAAATCTCTCGTTACACTCCTATGCCCTTGGAACAGTACAGATGACTTCCTGTTGGATAGATAGCCTCCTATCCACCGTAAAGGCCATCCGCCAACATTCATTTTAGCAAGTTCGCTCAGAATGACGTGTGGGTTAGCAATGTCAAAGGCTGACTTAAGATCTAGGAAAGTGGTATATGACCTATCAGTATGCAGGGTGAGGAATGTGGTAATACAGTGATGTACACTCTTTCCATGCGTAAAGCCATATATCTGGGGAGACAACATGTTACTAATTTTGTAAAGGAGATGGTTGAGAACCATCCTCTCAAGACACTTACAGAGACAACTAATGAGGGAGATTGGGCGAAAAGCACTCTGCTGGTTTGGTTTAGGAATGGGAATAAAAAGACTTGGTCTATGACTTTGGAAGCTCCCCAGTTACATAGCTCATATTATACAATTGAAGCAAGGGATTCCCTGGAACTAGCAGAAGCATATGCAGTATGCCGTAAGTAACTCCTTCCTCCCCGGGTGATGTAGCTTTGCCTTTATATAGAGCAGAGTCTAGTTCTTATTCAGTAAAAAAGCACGAAGTCTTGAAGATCGTATAATTTACAGTAGTGTGACCTGGCTGCTAATAGCTAATCGAGTGTGTTTGATGTGTAGGACTTTGCTGGCCTGTACACGGGAACACTCTTATTGTTCCTGAAGCTGTCGATTGTGGTCTTGATCAGGATATCTCTAACAGTGTGAAGAGATGATCTGTTCTCTGAAGGAGTCTTGATGCTGTTCATTGTTCGTCGCCTGAAAGGAGATGTTTTTGTCTTGCCTATATATTGAGATCGTTGTTCTGGCAGAGCCCACACTGGTAGCCTTCCTACCTAATATAAATTACTAGGTTAAGAATGGCATCAGGGGTAAGGATCCGTGTCCTGATATAGTCCTTCCTGTGAATCGATCATGTTACTATTCGGTTTTGAATCGATTGTGATGACAAGAGCAGTTAACATGATGGGCACTGTGATAGCACAGTGCCCATGGGATAAATACCCAAATAGCAGTGCCCACGGGTCAGTACACAAACAACACAGTGCCCCACGAGTCAGTGCACAAACATCACAGTGCCCCTCGGGTCAGAGCGCAAACAACACAATGCCCCACGGGTCAGTGCACAAACATCACAGTGTCCCACGGGTCAGTACACAAACATCACAGTGCCCCATGGGTCAGTGCACAAACATCACAGTGCCCCACGGGTCAGTGCACAAACAGTGCAACACGGGTCAGTACACAGTGCCCCACGGGTCAGTACACAAACAACACATTGCCCCACGGGTCAGTACACAAACATCACAATGCCCCACGGGTCAGTACACAAACATCACAGTGTCCCACGGGTCAGTGCACAAACATCACAGTGTCCCACGGGTCAGTGCACAAACATCACAGTGTCCCACGGGTCAGTGCACAAACAACACAGTGTCCCACGGGTCAGTGCACAAACATCACAGTGTCCCACGGGTCAGAACACAAACAACACAGTGCCCCACGGGTCAGTGCACAAACATCACAGTGTCCCACGGGTCAGTACACAAACAACACAGTGCCCCACGGGTCAGTGCACAAACATCACAGTGTCCCACGGGTCGGTGCACAAACATCACAGTGTCCCACGGGTCAGTGCACAAACAACACAGTGCCCCACGGGTCAGTGCACAAACAACACAGTGCCCCACGGGTCAGTGCACAAACAACACAGTGCCCCACGGGTCAGTGCACAAACATCACAGTGTCCCACGGGTCAGTGCACAAACAACACAGTGCACCACGGGTCAGTGCACAAACAACACTGTGCCCCACGGGTCAGTGCACAAACAACACAGTGCCCCACGGGTCAGTGCACAAACATCACAGTGTCCCACGGGTCAGTGCACAAACAACACAGTGCACCACGGGTCAGTGCACAAACAACACAGTGGCCCACGGGTCAGTGCAAAAACATCACAGTGTCCCACGGGTCAGTGCACAAACATCACAGTGCCCCACGGGTCAGTGCACAAACAACACAGTGCCCCACGGGTCAGTGCACAAACATCACAGTGTCCCACGGGTCAGTGCACAAACAACACAGTGCACCACGGGTCAGTGCACAAACAACACAGTGTCCCACGGGTCAGTCCAAAAACAGTGTCCCACGGGTCAGTGCACAAACATCACAGTGCACCACGGGTCAGAACACAAACAACACAGTGTCCCACGGGTCAGTGCACAAACATCACAGTGCCCCACGGGTCAGTACACAAACAACACAGTGCCCCACGGGTCAGTGCACAAACAACACAGTGCCCCACGGGTCAGTGCACAAACAACACAGTGCCCCACGGGTCAGTGCACAAACAGTGCCCCACGGGTCAGTACACAAACAACACAGTGCCCCACGGGTCAGTACACAAACAACACAGTGCCCCACGGGTCAGTGCACAAACAACACAGTGCCCCACGGGTCAGTGCACAAACAGTGTCCCACGGGTCAGTACACAAACATCACAGTGCCCCACGGGTCAGTGCACTAACAGTGCCCCACGGGTCAGTGCACTAACAGTGCCCCACGGGTCAGTACACATACAGTGCCCCACGGGTCAGTACACAAACAACACAGTGCCCCACGGGTCAGTACACAAACATCACAGTGCCCCACGGGTCAGTGCACAAACAGTACCCCACGAGTCAGTACACAAACAGTGCCCCACGGGTCAGTACACAAACAGTGCCCCATGGGTCAGTACACTAACAGTGCCCCACGGGTCAGTACACAAGCAGTGCCCCACGGGTCAGTACACAAACAGTGCCCCACGGGTTAGTACACAAACATCACAGTGCCCCACGGGTCAGTGCACAAACAGTGCCCCATGGGTCAGTACACAAACAGTGCCCCACGGGTCAGTACACAAACAGTGCCCCACGGGTCAGTACACAAACAGTGCCCCACGGGTCAGTACACAAACAGTGCCCCACGGGTCAGTACACAAACAGTGCCCCACGGGTCAGTACACAAACAGTGCCCCACGGGTCAGTGCACAAACAGTGCCCCACGGGTCAGTGCACAAACAGTGCCCCACGGGTCAGTGCACAAACAGTGCCCCACGGGTTAGTACACAAACAGTGCCCCACGGGTCAGTACACAAACAGTGCCCCACGGGTTAGTACACAAACAGTGCCCCACGGGTCAGTACACAAACAGTGCCCCACGGGTCAGTACACAAACAGTGCCCCACGGGTCAGTACACAAACAGTGCCCCACGGGTCAGTACACAAACAGTGCTCCACGGGTCAGTACACAAACAGTGCCCCACGGGTTAGTACACAAACAGTGCCCCATGGGTCAGTACACAAACAGTGCCCCACGGGTCAGTACACAAACAGTGCTCCACGGGTCAGTACACAAACAGTGCCCCACGGGTCAGTACACAAACAGTGCCCCAAGGGTCAGTACACAAACAGTGCCCCACGGGTCAGTGCACAAACAGTGCCCCACGGGTCAGTACACATACAGTGCCCCACGGGTCAGTGCACAAACAGTGCCTCACGGGTCAGTACACAAACAGTGCCCCACGGGTCAGTGCACAAACAGTGCCCCACGGGTCAGTACACAAACAGTGCCCCACGGGTCAGTACACAAACAGTGCCCCACGGGTCAGTACACAAACAGTGCCCCACGGGTCAGTACACAAACAGTGCCCCACGGGTCAGTACACAAACAGTGCCCCACGGGTCAGTGCACAAACAGTGCCCCCCAGGTCAGTGCACAAACAGTGCCCCACGGGTCAGTGCACAAACAGTGCCCCACGGGTCAGTGCACAAACAGTGCCGTGATGAACCAAACTGGCCGACGATGACGTCACTAACACATCCCGTTCGCCTGAGCCTTCACAACGTCATTAAACTGCTGTACTAAATTGCCCGAACCTAACCTACCAGTGGTCCCCACGAGCAGAAAAAACGGAACAGTATGTCAATTTAGCGAGCCGCTACCGTTTTTGGGCCGTATGAGGCATTATACGTCAAAATGAGAACGGGTTGACCATACAACCCGCCCGCCTCCATGGAGACTATGAGTTTGTCAGAGCAAATATTGCTTGACGACCCCGTGAATAGCTGTAACCACAGCTGCTGTCTTTCCCTTTAATGTGTTAGTAGAGTGTCTTCACTAGCGGTTTCTTGAATGAGAGAGTGAGTACTACAGTGATGTCAGCGCGTAGAGCCATTGACAAGGCTGCTACAACCTTACGGCGTGAATGAGCACCCAGATACGCACGGCGTTGTCGCCTCTCTACCCCTCCCTCTCTCCCTCACACTTTCTCTCTCTCTCTCTCTCTCTCTCTCTCTCTCTCTCTCTCTCTCTCTCTCTCTCTCTCTCTCTCTCTCTCCTTCTCTCTCTCTCTCTCTCTCTCTCTCTCTCTCTCTCTCTCTCTCTCTCTCTCTCTCTCGTTTATGCATCTGATGCACATTTTGAATGAGCTAGTATGTGGCGATAAGGCGTATATGTACCTGACCAAATGTCGTGTTTACAACCCTCCCATTCACTTATGCATGAATGGGGCCGATAGAATCCCTTCTACTTGTGTCAAGTCTCTATCAAAGTGACACGATCCGGCGTCTCTTCTAGTAGATACATTCAATGTTGTCCTTCTATACGGCAGAGCTCATAGCCTTATCCACTATTCAGTTTATGATTTACTGATTTGGTTAATGTTTTTAACTTTGTTTCTGCCTCTTGGTTAATGTTTGGTTTAAATTTAATTCGTTTATGAAGACTTTTGTTGTTATCGGCGCTGCAGAAATATATTGTTCTTAGTTCATTATTTTTTTTGTTCGAGAGTAAATGACAAGGCTATTATGAGCCCCGGACGATGATAACTTGAACATCATGACTTGTTACGACCAATCAAGACCAATAAACTTAGGACTTGATGGCATGAGGAACCAGAGGATTTGAATGGCTGTGAGGAAAAAGGATGAGGGTGTGAGGAGGGTGAGGGTGTGAGGGTGTGAGGGTGTGAGGAGGGTGAGGGTGTGAGGAGGGTGAGGTTTGGGAATTAGGATGAGAATTAAGGTAATGGTGGGGATAAGGTGTTCAGGTGAGGATTAGTGTGAGTATGAGAGATAGGGTTATGCACAGGACGAGGGTGCGGGTGATGGTGATGGTGGATAGTGAGGGTGATAACGAGAGGAGGCCGAGATGAGTTTTGAGGCGTCATGGCTAGAAGATGGTGACTGTCGATGGAGATGGGGGAGGGGGTGAAAATTGAGGGTTAATGTGATGGTGAGAGAAGGGTGATGGTGGGGCTGATGGTGAAAGAAGGGTGATGGTGGGGCTGATGGTGAGAGGAGGGTGATGGTGGGGCTGATGGTGAGAGGAGAGGCTGATACAGGTACTTTCACCATAATACCTTTCTTCCTGATCTCCGATAATTCTTTTACCCATATATACATGTCAGACGAGCCAATGCAACGCTTAATTAAAATTAGATATAGATATATAATGTGTATCTACTGTGCATCTTTTATGTATCTTCATGCTTATTCGTGAGTGTTTCACGATAGCCTTAGCAGGATGATTTAAAATATGGCGACAGGTAGTCACTCAGCAGGATAAGGCCAGGCTCTGGAGCCCCGGATGTAGGTCCGTGACCTGACTGGATCATTGCTCATGTCTGCCAGCCAATCAGAGCATGACGTGACGTCACGTGACTCCCGAGTAGATGCTGCAGACGGTCTCATTGGCCAAGGGAACGTGTTGCTCGAGAGCTATTGGAGAGCGGGTGTATACTGTAAAACGTCCCTTAGTTAGCAACAATAGGTGCCGTGTGATGAAGTCAGATAAAAAAGGAGAAGTGTGAGGGCTCATATTGTACAGGGATGACAGTGGCAGCATCTTAAAGAGAAGATTTTCATATCTGCAAGATTTAGTGACGTTCCAGAAGGAGATTTTTATTTGATGACTATTGACACATTTAAGTCATGCCAGTGGGTGTGGGACCACTTCTCACTACATTAAGGAACTCGAGAAGACAAAAGCGGGAGAATTATTATTCAGCTGTTCAGGCCTGAAGCTTTAATATAACATGCGATGGGCTGTCCCGGTGAAGTGAGGACCGGTTATGGAAAAGAAGGAGACAAAAAGAAGGTACAAAGACAGAACAGTTTGAACATTCTGTTGACAGAATGTGAGTGGCAGGCTGTGACTAGTGTTACGGTGTTTCTCCAGCAAACAGAGAAACAAAAACTGAAAGCCTGGGAGTGGTCAGGATTAACTTAGTGAAATTAGGGAGGAAATCTCACTGCACAGATATTAATTAACAGTGATTGTCACAAGTTTAGGGGACCACAGTTTGTCAATGGGGGACCACAAATTACTGTATAGAGTACCTCACACTCTGTCGCCAAAATTAAATTTTTGCAGTGTTTCTAGACCTATGGGTTCAAGAGTTCAAGAAAAGACTGTCGTATGAAGAGGGACGAAGAGCACCAAAAAGTAGTCACACACATTTTTATGTAGCAGGAAAACTTTTACATGCACATCAACGGCGCCCATAATTTTGTTGCCAAGGTTGCAGGTTGCAGCCTTAGATGCATGATCTCTGTGGGCTCCGAATAAGCACCTGAAGGTAGCTGATTGATTGATTGATGAAGATTAAATCACCACAAGAGGTGGCACGGGCATGAATAGCCCGTAAGTGGTAGATTTTTTGGAGTGAATGTGATCTATGGTCTGTGCATAAAAGTTGTCATTGCAACGCCTTTTAAATATGGTGTAGGTAACGGCTACCCCATCCCCCATGTATTAATTTGAGGATTACTTTCTTTCTTCTATCTACATCTGTCCCTCTACATGCTCACACCTCTTCCCTCTCTCCTTCCCTCTACACAATTTCCCTCAGTCATCCCCTCTATCCCCCTCCCACTTTCCTCCATTCCCTTCTCTCCTCTCCACCGTTTTCTGACCTCTCCCTCAACATTCATGCTAATTCCCTTTTTCTCACATGTCTTCTACTCTCCCTCCTCTCACCCCTCCCCTTCCCTATCCACCCTCTCTCCTGTCCTTCGGTTTCTCAACCCCTCTATCACCTCTTCCACCTATCCATCTTTTCCCCTCTCTTCCTCTCTGTCAGAAAATTAAATATATTGATGCACAAAACTGCTAAATATCTCTACACTAAACACGACCTCTATTTCAAGCTCGCTCATGAAAATCGCATGAGGAGGGAGGGAGAGCTAGATGTGGGTATTTCTTAAAATGTGGCACTGGAGCTGACCCCAACAGGCCAATGACACACACCAACTCCCAACCCACCTCCTCAAACCCCCCCCCATCCCTTCCTTGTTGCATATCTGAAATTTAGCTGAAGCTAATTTGGGTTAAATAATTTTCAAAAATAATAATACAGTCAAGTCCATTCTAATTAAGAACTCGCCCTCGTCTGTAGCAGGTTGTGTGTACTCCATCCTTTGTAAAGAGTGTGCATGTGTTTACGTCGGTCAAACTGGTAAATTTCTTTCCTCACATTTAAAACAACACTCTTATGCTGTTCACACAGCCAAACACTAGTGTTTGGCTGTGTGAATGGAATGTATTTACATTCCAGTTTATGTGATCATTCTTTCGACTTCAGAGGGGCTAAATGTATTGTTAAATGTAAGGGTCTCGTTGAACGAAATTTGATTGAGGCAGCTCTGATCGAACAATGTAACAACAAATCCACAAGGGCCGTGACGAGGATTCGAACCTGCGTCCGGGAGCATCCCAGACACTGCCTTAATCGACTGAGCTACGACAGGGTAAAACCTTTTACCCTGTCGTAGCAAATAAAATATAAATGAAAATAAATATAATATAAATATAATAAATATATAAATATAATTTTGATATAAATTTCCGTTACATATATATATATATATATATATATATATATATATATATAACTGAAAACTCACACCCCAGAAGTGACTCGAACCCATACTCCCACAACTGGTATGTACAGGGACGCCTTAATCCGCTTGACCATCACGACCGGACATAAGGAAGTGATAGCCGAGGCTATATGAACCACTTCCCCGCCGGCACTCGGATGGTAATCTTGGGCATAGCATTTTATCAAATCACCTCATTCTTTGGGGCACACGTGAGAAACACAAATGCAAACAAGCCTGAATGGTCCCCAGGACTATATACAACTGAAAACTCACACCCCAGAAGTGACTCGAACCCATACTCCCACAACTGGTATGTACAGGGACGCCTTAATCCGCTTGACCATCACGACCGGACATAAGGAAGTGATAGCCGAGGCTATATGAACCACTTCCCCGCCGGCACTCGGATGGTGATCTTGGGCATAGCATTTTATCAAATCACCTCATTCTTTGGGGCACACGTGAGAAACACAAATGCAAACAAGCCTGAATGGTCCCCAGGACTATATACAACTGAAAACTCACACCCCAGAAGTGACTCGAACCCATACTCCCACAACTGGTATGTACAGGGACGCCTTAATCCGCTTGACCATCACGACCGGACATAAGGAAGTGATAGCCGAGGCTATATGAACCACTTCCCCGCCGGCACTCGGATGGTAATCTTGGGCATAGCATTTTATCAAATCACCTCATTCTTTGGGGCACACGTGAGAAACACAAATGCAAACAAGCCTGAATGGTCCCCAGGACTATATACAACTGAAAACTCACACCCCAGAAGTGACTCGAACCCATACTCCCACAACTGGTATGTACAGGGACGCCTTAATCCGCTTGACCATCACGACCGGACATAAGGAAGTGATAGCCGAGGCTATATGAACCACTTCCCCGCCGGCACTCGGATGGTAATCTTGGGCATAGCATTTTATCAAATCACCTCATTCTTTGGGGCACACGTGAGAAACACAAATGCAAACAAGCCTGAATGGTCCCCAGGACTATATACAACTGAAAACTCACACCCCAGAAGTGACTCGAACCCATACTCCCACAACTGGTATGTACAGGGACGCCTTAATCCGCTTGACCATCACGACCGGACATAAGGAAGTGATAGCCGAGGCTATATGAACCACTTCCCCGCCGGCACTCGGATGGTAATCTTGGGCATAGCATTTTATCAAATCACCTCATTCAAATCAAATCACCTCATTCACCTCATTTTATCAAATCATGAGGTGATTTGATAAAATGCTATGCCCAAGATTACCATCCGAGTGCCGGCGGGGAAGTGGTTCATATAGCCTCGGCTATCACTTCCTTATGTCCGGTCGTGATGGTCAAGCGGATTAAGGCGTCCCTGTACATACCAGTTGTGGGAGTATGGGTTCGAGTCACTTCTGGGGTGTGAGTTTTCAGTTGTATATAGTCCTGGGGACCATTCAGGCTTGTTTGCATTTGTGTTTCTCACGTGTGCCCCAAAGAATGAGGTGATTTGATAAAATGCTATGCCCAAGATTACCATCCGAGTGCCGGCGGGGAAGTGGTTCATATAGCCTCGGCTATCACTTCCTTATGTCCGGTCGTGATGGTCAAGCGGATTAAGGCGTCCCTGTACATACCAGTTGTGGGAGTATGGGTTCGAGTCACTTCTGGGGTGTGAGTTTTCAGTTGTATATAGTCCTGGGGACCATTCAGGCTTGTTTGCATTTGTGTTTCTCACGTGTGCCCCAAAGAATGAGGTGATTTGATAAAATGCTATGCCCAAGATTACCATCCGAGTGCCGGCGGGGAAGTGGTTCATATAGCCTCGGCTATCACTTCCTTATGTCCGGTCGTGATGGTCAAGCGGATTAAGGCGTCCCTGTACATACCAGTTGTGGGAGTATGGGTTCGAGTCACTTCTGGGGTGTGAGTTTTCAGTTGTATATAGTCCTGGGGACCATTCAGGCTTGTTTGCATATATATATATATATATATATATATATATATATATATATATATATATATATATATATATATATATATATATATATATATATATATATACACAACACCTATACTAACACAACACCTATACCCCTATTAGACTATTTTACAGGAACTTCTTTTCCACAGCCCATAAAACGGAGGAAAGGGTCCTGAAAGATATTGTCAGTAGAAACGTTATCCCTGCAGACAAAAATCAGAAGATACAACTGACGATTTACTATAAAACCAGAAAAACGGCCAGCCTACTCATGAGAAACTCTCCAGACACAAAGCAGAACGCTTTAAAAGAGACCAACGTCGTTTATGCCTTCAAATGCCCTCTTGGGGACTGTAAGCCTCAAAAAACCCAGTATATAGGCAAGACAACAACATCTCTTTCCAGGCGTTTAACGATGCATAAGCAACAGGGCTCCATTAAGGAACATATAATCTCTTCCCACAAACAAACCATCACCAGAGAAATCCTAGCAAACAACACAGAAATCATCGATAGATACAGCGATAGCAGACGGCTGGACGTCTGCGAGGCACTACACATCAAGAAGTCAACACCAGCAATCAACAGCCAATTAATGCACAACTATATTCTACCCACTTCAAGACTCCGCTCCAATATAGAAGCATCAAGAAATATGGACCAATAGGCTTTCTACAATTACTTCCATTCAATACCCATTGTTTCGTGTTCTGTCTTGTGTTTGAATTTTATACCCATTGAATACCCATTGTTGAAAGTTCGTTTTTCACCTCATCCCCCTCACCCAAATGTAGATATAAACCTCGAAGATGTGTAAAGCTCTATTCAGTTTCAGTTGTGTGTTTGTAAACTAAAGTCTTTGAAAATGTAATAAGTTTTACGAAACGCGCTCAAGTGTCGCGTCAGACTAGAAATAAAAATGAATTTTGGAGAATTGATCTTTGAATTACCATCAACAGTGAAAAGAAATGTAAGAAAGATAGAGAAAATTCGTGTTAGAATTATTAATCTTACTTTTTCGGTCATATTTAATAATATATGTCTACAGGAAAGACTGCTACCAATATATACTAATATATATATTAGTATATTTTGGTAACAGTCTTTCTTGTAAATATATGTTGTTGAATATGACTGAAAAGATCATATTCATATTCAAGGCCAACGTCGTCTATGCCTTTAAATTCCCACTTTGGGACTGTAAGCTCCAAAGAACTCAGTATATAGGCAAGACAACAACGTCTCTTTCTAGGCGACTAAGAATGCATAAGCAACAGGGAGCCATCAAGGAACACATAATCTCTTCTCACAACCAGACCATCACCAGAGAAATCTTAACAAACAACACAGAAATCATCGATAGGTACGACGATAGCAGGCGGCTTGACATCAGCCAGGCACTTCAAAAAATCAACATTAGCAATCAACAGCCAATTAATGCACAACTATATTCTACCTACTTCAAGACCCTGAACCAATATGGAAGCAGCAAGAGGAAGTATGGGCCAGTAGACCTTCTGCAGTTATTTCCATTCATATGTTCACTTATCCAATTTATACCCATTGTTTCGTGTTCTGTCTTGTGTTTGTCACCTCACCCAAAACTTTTGTACCATATCACCTCATCCAACAGAATATAAGTACGAAGAATTTGTGTGTAAATTAAGTCTTTGAAAATGTAACACGAATTACGAAACGCGTTTAGGCGTCGGACAATTAAGAAATGAATTTTGGAGAACTGTTATTTTTATTACCACCGACAGTGAAGAAAAACATAAGAAATATTGAGAAGATTCGTGTTAGAATTATTAATCTTACCTTTTCGGTCATATTCAACAATATATATATATTGCATTATGCTTTCCTTACTGAAAGATACAAGCAACAACCACTTAACAGAAGGAAAGACTTCGTCACTTAACTAACAAAAAAACTTACAATACATCATCTCGTTTTCCTCCGGAAAATTTACATATATATTATAATCCCGTCAGAAGCCCCTCAACAAAGCTACTCCAACAGGCAGGTTCTCCACCGGGGAATCGATCACCGCCGACACACTTACCCAGATAGTCACCTTAGCCAGGGAACCTGCATTTATCTAGCTAGTCAATCAGACAGCAAGTAACAAAACTAATCAGAGAACCAGCTATCGACTCTGATAGCTAACTAGTAATCAGCTAGCCAGCCAACCTGCTAACACCCAAACAACCATTTTGCCAGTAGAATCAGCTACGTAGCAACCTACTAGGATCCAGCTTGCCAAGCCTTACAACTTGTAGCTACGAAGCGACCGGCCAAGCAGGTGGCAACAAGCAGGCAAGCGACCAAACAAGCAACCAATTAATCAGAACAATTCCATGAACCAGACAGCACGGCAGTAAACAGATAGCAGGCCAACTGATCTGTCTAAAGATCGTTGGTTCCCTTGGCTGACTAGTCAACTTCGCCTGCAACAGTTAACCAGTTCACAAATGTCCAACCAAATAGAAGAGATATGTCCTTCAACCTCAATTGCGTTGTGATAATCACAAAGCCGACAAAAGGGCTAACTGATAAAGCCTCTTATTCAGGCCTGAATTGTAAGTGGGCAACCATAGTTGTGTTGGAGAGCATGGTCTCTAAAAATATCCACCCATCCATCTGGCTAGTAAATTTAGCCATTAATCTAGCCGGGCCAACTTGGGGTCTTACACGGGTTCCATCACTGTAAATCACGGCTTCCTGCACTCAACACAGCGTGATGATGAGCCCCACTGTTGTGTAGTGAAGATAGTCAAGGGGCTATAGCTGTGTGAATATGGCCCAGGAGATTATACTACTGAGTGACCAAGGGGGAAAACAACACCTACCTTTCTTGTGTATTTACACCCACACACACACACATTTTACATATATATATATATTATATATATATATATATATATATATATATATATATATATATATATATATATATATATATATATATATATATATATATATAAAGAGACTCCATCAAGGAACATACAATCTCCTCACACAACCAGACCATCACCAGAGAAATATTAACAAGCAACCCAGAAATTATCGATAGATACAGCGATAGCAGGAGGCTCGACATCAGCTAAGCCCTACACGTCAAAAAGTGAACACCAGCAATCAACAACCAATTAACAAATAATTACATTCTACATGTAATTCAAGACCTTGAATTACTTGTAGAATGTAATTATGAATGCTTCAAGACCCCGAACCAACACAGAAGCAATTAAAGAAAATATGCAATGTACCCATTGATTCGTGTTGTCATATCACCACACAAAAACGGATTATGTAAAATTTGACTTTGAAAATGTAAGAAGTGTCTTGGGAAACGCTTCTAGGCGTCAGACTCTAAATAAAACGTGAAAATTAACTTTGGAGAGTTAATTTTTCAATTACTCTCGACAGTGAAGAAAAACGTAAGAAATATTGAGAAGATTCGAGTTAGAATCAATAATCTTTCCCTTTCGGTCATATTCAACATCAACAACACACACACACACACACACACACACACACACACACACACACACACACACACACACACACACACACACATATATACATATACATATATGTATATGACAATGTCAGAGTACGATTCCTTCAGAAGATTCCTTCTGAAGATGTATTTAATATACGAAAGTACTTAAGGAAATTCCTGTTTCATTTTCCTCCGTGGTCTGACATCGTCACATTCTTAATCACGTGTTTATTTTCGTGATATACACATATATGTATATATATATATATATATATATATATATATATATATATATATATATATATATATATATATATATATACATAATATATATATATATATATATATATATATATATATATATATATATATATATATATATATATATATATATATATATATATATATATATATATTATGGTATTTTTACTTAAATGTTTGAGTGTACTTATGCTTCATTACTCAATAACTGGTTCATGGCTTACCCCGGCAGTCCAGACACCCCAGCAGACGCAAGCCGGTCTGTAAAGGACATAAATAATGCACCAAATTAGCGTTAGGTGACTGCTCTCTCTCTCTCTCTCTCTCTCTCTCTCTCTCTCTCTCTCTCTCTCTCTCTCTCTCTCTCTCTCAGCATCCATGTTCATTATCTCTGTTAGGGGGAAAAACCCGCTTCACGAACACCAGTTAACCTGTTAAATTATATCAATTCACCTTCAGTGATGTTTGATGCACAGAAATATAATTCAAATTGTTCTCAATCTTGTAAAGTATTAGTAACCAGGTGTTTTAATCTCTTTATTCATTTTTTTCTGTATTTCTTTATTTATATACTGCGCGTCAGTGTTGATCTTGTACGCTGGACTTTATTGAGGTTGCTGAAGCGTGATGTTTCTTAAGTATTCTGGCACAGCATATATGCTGGCTGGGAGATATTTCCAGTTGATGACGACGTCGGCGAGACCAAGTAGCGTTAGGGATGTGGGAAGTCATATTCACATTCCATTCTTGTTCCTGTCACTCAAAACGTATTTTTCTTGTTGACCAAACCACACACTAGAAAGTGAAGGGACGACGACGTTTCGGTCCGTCCTGGACCATTCTGAAGTCGATTGTGATGAGGGAATGATTGATTGATGAAGATTAAGCCACCCAAAAGGTGGCACGGGCATGAATAGCCCGTAAGTGGTGGCCCTTTTGAGCCATTACCAGTATCATTAGATGATACTGGAGATCTGTGGAGGTGCGACTGCACCCTGCGTGGCGGGAGATGTCTCCCGTGTGAAATGAGGGAATGATTGATTGATTGGTAAAGATTAAGCTACCCAAGAGGTGGCACGGGCATGAATAACCCGTAAGTGGTACAATTTTTTTTTTTTTTTAGTAATTATTTTCAGAATTCTGTGGTTGCATTTAATCGTCAAGCTGTTATCGCGGGGGAGGATACTGCTTCACAGTGTTGACCAGACCACACACTAGAAATTGAAGGAACGACGACGTTTCGGTCCGTCCTGGACCATTCTCAAGTCGATTGTGAGAATGTCAATCTCACAATCGACTTGAGAATGGTCCAGGACGGACCGAAACGTCGTCGTTCCTTCAATTTCTATTGTGTGGTCTGGTCAACATACTTCAGCCACGTTATTGTGACTCATCGCCTGCACTGCTTCACAGTCTTTATGAGGGTGTCCAGCTGCTGGACACCTTTTTTGACCAGGAGAGTGGCTGTGTTGATGGCTTCAGGGTGGCCAATGCAAGATTCAGGGACTCTTAAAGCTCTTCTAAGGTCGTTGGTTGCTTCACATTCCAGAAGATAGTGAAGTAATGGCTTTTCTGTGACAGTTTGACAGAAGATGCACTCTCTGTCGGGGTTCTCAGTTGCACCTGTAACCTAGACGTAGTCTATGTAACCTAACTGCTATTTCCCTGTGGATTCCTTTTGGGATATTTAACCTTTCTAATTTGGTTGCCTGAAAATACCATGTTGCAGAGGGCGAACCTTCAGCTATTCTCTGGTGTAGATAGCCATTGTTGAGGTTTGAGAGTGTTTTGGTGATGATGTTTTTATGTTCTCTAGGCTAGGTAAATGAGGGAAGAGAGAGAGAGAGAAGATTAAGCCACCCAAAAGGTGGCATGGGCATGAATAGCTCATAAGTGGTGGCCCTTTTGAGCCATTTCCAGTATCAATAGATGATACTGGAGATCTGTGGAGGTGCGACTGCACCCTGCGTGACGGGAGATGTCTCCCGTGAATAAGGGAATGAAGATTAAGCCACCCAAGAGGTGGCACGGGCATGAATAGCCCGTAAGAATGAGGGAAGGAGGCGAAGGCAATAAATAGGCAAGAGAGAGGTGAGGAGAAGAAAACCTTAAGAGGAAGATAAAGCAAGACAATAGGTAAGAAAGGTAAGGTGTAATAATGGAGACAGTAATAGGAATAAGAAAGGGATCATAAGAGACAACAAGGGCAAGAAAAAGAAAGAAGGAAAGATGGAAGGGTAAGTTCATATTTCAGCCCCGTTATTGTAACTCCTCGTCTGCATATGTATTTTTCTTATTATTATTCCGATATTTATTATTATAATTATTATTTTTAATATAATTATTAATATTGTTAATATCATTATTTTTATTGTTAATATGCTTATTATTATTGTTTATATAATTATAAACAATAATAATAAGATTCCTCATCATTACTAATATAATGTTTTATTATATTAGTGATGATGAGGAACCCAGTAGGAGCCACGAAGAAGAAGAAGAATCGAACCTGCACACTGGGTACTCCCAAACACACATCTTAAACCACTGGACCAGGATATGCTAAAAGTAATGTAGCCTGAGACTCAACCTGAATCCACTAGGGTTCTTGGCCGATACCAAATCCCTCACATACAGCAAGAAAGGGAAGGTAGTTATCAGGAGAAAGCGCCAAGCTATTACGACTATATATAGCACTGGGAAAGAGTCAGGATAAGGATTTGGGATGGGACGGGGGGAAAGGAATGGTGCCCAACCACTTGGAGGGCCGGGGATTGAACGCCGACCTGCACTATCGCTCTACCGTCCAGGTAGAACATACAGCTTTATAGGGGTAGAATTGCTATATACCACAACAGAGTGTATGTGGGTTATGTATGTAAAACAGATTTGGTATCAGTTAGATGCCTAGGGACCCTAAACGATTCAGGTTAATCGCAGGTTGCATTGCTATTAGCATATCGTGGTTCAGTGGTTTAAGGCGTGTGCTTAGGAGTACCCAGTGTGCAGGCTCAAATCTTATTCATGATTCGTACTAATTTTCTCATTTATACATCCCGTTAATGAGATGTCTTTGTATGAATGTGTATTATTATAATCCTTATTTTTACAATCAGTATTGTTTTTATTGTGTTATTATTTGTATTAATGTAAGTATAATTAGTACTATTGTTTATTATTATCAATCTTTTCCGCGAGCCACCGTGCTTTGCTAAACGAACTGATTTTTTACGGTTAAAATACTTGTGAAATCAAGACTTGATATGGTTAAGTGTCGCTTCTGAATATACGGGCAAGTTCTGATCTGTTTATAATGGCTTCTCCTCATTCTGTAAACTGATGGGTACATATAGTAAAGAAAATTATCTATTAACACACAGTAAGATCAATGTTAATGAACATTTCAGAAATGTAATTAGTCTTTACATCATTACTTAGCCTATTCAACTGTTCTTGGAAACAGTTTAGGTAGCGTTTTAATATTTCACCGTGTAGGCCTATAAAATTTGATATAGAAATAACTAGTGAATAACACAGAGAAATTACACTAACGTGATATATAAAACAATAAGAAACTTAATCTCAGAGTGCCAGTTGATTTTATCAAAAAGTGAATTTTAATTATAATTCGATCTATCCCGTCTTCAGGTCTCCTCGTCTAGCCCTTGACAGTGAAAATGTAATCACCAACGTTCCTGCCGAGACCATGATCGTCATCAATCTTCATCATGTATAAAAACACTTAGAATTACCTCTCCCTCGTGGCGTCATGATCATCTTACTGAGTCTCCACAAGACATGTTCAGACGGACATCACCTTTAGCCAACAGTGTGGAGATGAGATTACCTCTACTAGTCCTGTTTGTCAACAACAAGTCATTTGATGTTCAAAACCGTGTCGTCATTTTTAACATGTCGCTGTCAATATGTTTTGGAAACCATGAAGATACATTTGTTGTCGTCTGGGTTACAGAGCACTCTGTATGGGATACGGGTTACCTCTTTATGGGTAAGGTGCTCTGTCTGGGATACAGAGCACTCTGTATGGGATACGGGTTACCTCTTTATGGGTAAGGTGCTCTGTCTGGGATACAGAGCACCTTACTCGGCTTCATCGCAGAATGGAGCAAATATCCGTCTTGAAATTCATAACGTTTTATCGTAAGCCCTATCGGTCATATTTTATAGCTCTAGGGGTGAATGTTTCCGTGAGATTAGTGAACGCCTCGATCAACATATGAAACCTGTTATCTGCGCTCACATTATATTTCTCATGGGAGCATAGTCTTCGTGGTCGCTTCTTTCACCATAAAAATTGCCGTAAGTAGTAGTCAAATATTAATACTCTATTTCGTATTATGCCATCACGAAACTCGAATTCACCACAACGAGCACTGATCGTGAGTTTCAATATACACCATTAATTACTGATCACTAGAAAATTAACATAAATGTTATGTTTTTCGTATTTTGGCCATACCAGCATAAAAAAGACGATCTTCTCACTGCTTGAAAGGCTTTCTCAACCTCCCCGCCCCTTTCGCAATGCAAACGAATAACATATTTTTTTTACATTTCACACTTCTTAGCTCCTCGAACCGGCAGACCAACCGCACGCAAATGGTAGACTACTATATTGTTTTTATGAGAGAGAGAGAGAGAGAGAGAGAGAGAGAGAGAGAGAGAGAGAGAGAGAGAGAGAGAGAGGCATACAACGACAGCCATACATACAGTGAAAGTCAGAAATAGGCCTGCAGAGGTCAACGGCAGAAGAATGGGTTGATAAGAGCAGAGAAGACAAGAATTCAAACGGTTAAACGGAGACATTTAACAACACACTCAGAAAGGCAGAGACAGAAAAAGAAAGACAGACATACTTCCCACTTCAACTTGGGCTGGACAGAAGAGCGACGGGTCTCGCTTCATGCAGGTTCAATGCCAGATCCGTCCAAGTGGTTGGGCACCATTCCCTTCCCTTCGTCCCATCCCAAATCCTGACCCCTTCCCAGTGTTATATTGTCGTAATTGCGTGGCGCTTTACCCTCATAATTCCCTTTCCTTCCCCCATCCTCATCAGGTCCACCCATCATCCTCCGGGCCTTCTTTGCCAGACTCGCGTCCATACCCACTATTCACCTATCTACTATTATCAATTCGTTCTCTCCTCGATCTTACGATTTATTGACATTTGCAACACACACACACACACACACACCTCTCTCAATGACACTTGCATTCTATGCTACTTTTTCTGGTCCCCCTTAACACCGCGCCTGCTGCACAAATCATCCAAAATGTATATTCATTTTTCGCTCTCACAAGACACATCGTTTCCCAGGGGGTGCAAGAGAGTCAGCCCTGCCTCCACCACTAGTAATCTTCTGGCTCCATCATGTATTATTGTATGTATCACCATGTATCATCATCTGGCTCTTTTCATCAGGGTGGAGTTTAATTTCGTCTCAGCCACTTTCCCTCCTAGGCTGACCCCTCACTCATCTAGGGATGGATAGCTTTGTATTTTTGTATCAAGTCCTTTAATTGATTATGCATTTCATTCACGTTGCAATTTACATATATTTCACAGTTTCCATTTCTTTGAACCAGAAAACAAATCTTTGCTCTCGTCTACATACATTTCATCAGTGTTCTTCACTCACTTAAGTAAAATCATCAAAAATTCTGTATTTACATCTTTTCCTGTCTGATAAAATAATTGCGATAATGCGTAACGCATTATATTATATATATATATATATATATATATATATATATATATATATATATATATATATATATATATATATATATATATATTTATTAGTATATTTTGGTAGCAGTCTTTCCTGTAGACATATATTATTAAATATGACCGAAAAAGTAAGATTAATAATTCTAACACGAATTTTCTCAATCTTTCGTACATTACGCTTCACTGTTGGAGGTAAATAAAAAATCACTTCTCCAAAATTCATTTTTATTTCTAGTCTGACGCGACACGGGCGCGTTTCGTAAAACTTATTACATTTTCAAAGACTTCACAAATACACAACTGATTAGAACGTATCTCTGATTTTATATCTACATTTGAGTGAGGTGGGAAGGGCGATGTGGCATTAACACAAGACAGAACAGGAGGGGATATTAATAGGGTATTAAAAGTATCAACACAAGACAGAACAGAAACAATGGGTATTGAATAGAAGTGTTTGTAGAAAGCCTATTGGTCCATATTTCTTGATGCTTCTATATTGGAGCAGAGTCTTGAGGTGGGTAGAATATAGTTGTGCAATAATTGGCTGTTGATTGCTGGTGTTGACTTCTTGATGTGTAGTGCCTCGCAAACGTCAAGCCGCCTGCTATCGCTGTATCTATCGATGATTTCTGTGTTGTTTACTAGGATTTCTCTGGCGATGGTTTGGTTATGGGAAGAGATTATATGTTCCTTAATGGAGCCCTGTTGCTTATGCATCGTTAAACGCCTAGAAAGAGATGTTGTTGTCTTGCCTATATACTGGGTTTTTTGGAGCTTACAGTCCCCAAGTGGGCATTTGAAGGTATTGACGACATTAGTCTCTTTTAAAGCGTTCTGTTTTGTGTCTGGAGAGTTTCTCATGAGTAGGCTGGCCGTTTTTCTGGTTTTATAGTAAATCGTCAGTTGTATCCTCTGATTTTGGTCTGTAGGGATAACGTTTCTATTAACAATATCTTTCAGGACCCTTTCCTCCGTTTTATGAGCTGTGGAAAAGAAGTTCCTGTAAAATAGTCTAATAGGGGGTATAGGTGTTGTGTTAGTTGTCTCTTCAGAGGTTGCATGGCTTTTCACTTTCCTTCTTATGATGTCTTCGATGAAACCATTGGAGAAGCCGTTATTGACTAGGACCTGCCTTACCCTACAGAGTTCTTCGTCGACTTGCTTCCATTCTGAGCTGTGGCTGAGAGCACGGTCGACGTATGCGTTAACAACACTCCTCTTGTACCTGTCAGGGCAGTCGCTGTTGGCATTTAGGCACATTCCTATGTTTGTTTCCTTAGTGTAGACTGCAGTGTGGAAACCTCCGCCCTTTTCCATGACTGTTACATCTAGAAAAGGCAGCTTCCCATCCTTTTCCGTCTCGTAAGTGAAACGCAGCACGGAACTCTGCTCAAATGCCTCCTTCAGCTTCTGCAGATGTCTGACATCAGGTACCTGTGTAAAAATGTCGTCAACATACCTGCAGTATATGGCCGGTTTCAAGTTCATGTCGACTAAGACTTTTTGCTCGATGGTACCCATGTAGAAGTTTGCAAACAGGACACCTAGGGGAGAACCCATGGCGACCCCATCTACTTGCTTATACATGTGCCCATCCGGGCTCAAGAAGGGTGCCTCTTTAGTACAAGCTTGGAGTAGTTTTCTCAGAATACTTTCTGGCATGTCAAGAGGAGTACAGGCTGGATCACGATACACTCTGTCGGCTATCATTCCGATTGTCTCGTCCACAGGTACGTTGGTAAACAGCGATTCTACGTCCAACGAGGCTCTTATCCCTGTGGCCCGTGTGCCCCGCAGTAAGTCCACAAATTCCTTTGGAGACTTCAGGCTGAAGGCGCAAGGAACATAAGGAGTCAGCAGGCCGTTGAGTCGCTTTGCCAGTCTGTACGTGGGTGTGGGTATCTGGCTAATGATTGGCCGAAGTGGGTTTCCAGGCTTGTGCGTCTTGACATTTCCATACGCATATCCAGGTTTATATTCCCCAATGATCTTTGGCAGGTGGAGTCCGGATTTCTTGGCGTTTACAGTTTCGATCAGTTTGTTGACCTTTGCTTTTAATTCGGCTGTAGTGTCCTTCGTTACCCTTTGGAAAATGAACATCATACTCTCTGACCAAACTAAGTTCCAAAGGGTAACGAAGGACACTACAGCCGAATTAAAAGCAAAGGTCAACAAACTGATCGAAACTGTAAACGCCAAGAAATCCGGACTCCACCTGCCAAAGATCATTGGGGAATATAAACCTGGATATGCGTATGGAAATGTCAAGACGCACAAGCCTGGAAACCCACTTCGGCCAATCATTAGCCAGATACCCACACCCACGTACAGACTGGCAAAGCGACTCAACGGCCTGCTGACTCCTTATGTTCCTTGCGCCTTCAGCCTGAAGTCTCCAAAGGAATTTGTGGACTTACTGCGGGGCACACGGGCCACAGGGATAAGAGCCTCGTTGGACGTAGAATCGCTGTTTACCAACGTACCTGTGGACGAGACAATCGGAATGATAGCCGACAGAGTGTATCGTGATCCAGCCTGTACTCCTCTTGACATGCCAGAAAGTATTCTGAGGAAACTACTCCAAGCTTGTACTAAAGAGGCACCCTTCTTGAGCCCGGATGGGCACATGTATAAGCAAGTAGATGGGGTCGCCATGGGTTCTCCCCTAGGTGTCCTGTTTGCAAACTTCTACATGGGTACCATCGAGCAAAAAGTCTTAGTCGACATGAACTTGAAACCGGCCATATACTGCAGGTATGTTGACAACATTTTTACACAGGTACCTGATGTCAGACATCTGCAGAAGCTGAAGGAGGCATTTGAGCAGAGTTCCGTGCTGCGTTTCACTTACGAGACGGAAAAGGATGGGAAGCTGCCTTTTCTAGATGTAACAGTCATGGAAAAGGGCGGAGGTTTCCACACTGCAGTCTACACTAAGGAAACAAACATAGGAATGTGCCTAAATGCCAACAGCGACTGCCCTGACAGGTACAAGAGGAGTGTTGTTAACGCATACGTCGACCGTGCTCTCAGCCACAGCTCAGAATGGAAGCAAGTCGACGAAGAACTCTGTAGGGTAAGGCAGGTCCTAGTCAATAACGGCTTCTCCAATGGTTTCATCGAAGACATCATAAGAAGGAAAGTGAAAAGCCATGCAACCTCTGAAGAGACAACTAACACAACACCTATACCCCCTATTAGACTATTTTACAGGAACTTCTTTTCCACAGCTCATAAAACGGAGGAAAGGGTCCTGAAAGATATTGTTAATAGAAACGTTATCCCTACAGACAAAAATCAGAGGATACAACTGACGATTTACTATAAAACCAGAAAAACGGCCAGCCTACTCATGAGAAACTCTCCAGACACAAAACAGAACGCTTTAAAAGAGACTAATGTCGTCTATGCCTTCAAATGCCCACTTGGGGACTGTAAGCTCCAAAAAACCCAGTATATAGGCAAGACAACAACATCTCTTTCTAGGCGTTTAACGATGCATAAGCAACAGGGCTCCATTAAGGAACATATAATCTCTTCCCATAACCAAACCATCGCCAGAGAAATCCTAGTAAACAACACAGAAATCATCGATAGATACAGCGATAGCAGGCGGCTTGACGTTTGCGAGGCACTACACATCAAGAAGTCAACACCAGCAATCAACAGCCAATTATTGCACAACTATATTCTACCCACCTCAAGACTCCGCTCCAATATAGAAGCATCAAGAAATATGGACCAATAGGCTTTCTACAAACACTTCTATTCAATACCCATTGTTTCTGTTCTGTCTTGTGTTGATACTTTTAATACCCTATTAATATCCCCTCCTGTTCTGTCTTGTGTTAATGCCACAACACCCTTCCCACCTCACTCAAATGTAGATATAAAATCAGAGATACGTTCTAATCAGTTGTGTATTTGTGAAGTCTTTGAAAATGTAATAAGTTTTACGAAACGCGCCCGTGTCGCGTCAGACTAGAAATAAAAATGAATTTTGGAGAAGTGATTTTTGATTTACCTCCAACAGTGAAGTGTAATGTACGAAAGATTGAGAAAATTCGTGTTAGAATTATTACTCTTACTTTTTCGGTCATATTTAATAATATATATATATATATATATATATATATATATATATATATATATATATATATATATATATATATATATATGTCGTACCTAGTAGCCAGAACGCACTTCTCGGCCTACTATGCAAGGCCCGATTTGCCTAATATTCCAAGTTTTCCTGAATTAATATTTTTTCTTTATTTTTTTCTTATGAAATGATAAAGCTACCCATTTCAATGTGTATGAGGTCAATTTTTTTTTTATTGGAGTTAAAATTAACGTAGATATATGACCGAACCTAACCAACCCTACCTAACCTAACCTAACCTATCTTTATAGGTTAGGTTAGGTTACGTAGCCGAAATAGTTAGGTTAGGTTAGGTAGGTTAGGTAGTCAAAAAACAATTCATGAAAACTTGGCTTATTAGGCAAATCAGGCCTTGCATAGTAGGCTGAGAAGTGCGTTCTGGCTACTAGGTACGACATATATATATATATTATATATATATTATACTCTATATGTAACTCCTTTTTTGTAACAAAGTTTAAATAAAACAAATATATATGTGTGTATACAAAAGAATGAGGGTGGTAAGAGGAGATAATATTAGTGTTCAGTGAGAATCTGCAAGGTCTTCTTTGAATACTCTTTATTTTCTTCTCCGAGGCTATGGGTACCCACATTTGCACGAGAGGTGGTACCCTCACAACTTTATATTATATATATATATATATATATATATATATATATATATATATATATATATATATATATATATATATATATATATATATTGTGACGATAATCTCTTTCAAGAGAGATTGAGCCTGCTCTTCCCTCCAAAGTACATTACAACAACAGATAATATAGAAGATATATCCAGCAAGTATCTCCAAAACGTTTTGCCCAGAGAGCAAAACGTATCCAGCACACCGGCACACCTGCTCGCCCCTGCCACCGTAAACCGGCAAACTGCTTGTCCATCGCCTGCCTGTCGCTGATTGGCTGGTGTCCCGTCGCACCTGCCCTCCACCCTCCGCCACAAGTTGATGTCTGGGCTGCAGCGGCCCAGAGTCATCAGAATATTCCAGTGCTCCTTGCAGTTGACATCTCTCATTGGTAGACTAAGCCTTGGCTTTCGTGTACTAAGGGAGGTGGCAGCTCGAAGCCAATATTCCGGCATCATCATTATGAATTATTTTGCTATCACTGTAACTCACTTGTCTTAACGTAACTTTTCATTTGCCAGTGATTATTCTTATTATTTTGTTTGTTGACTTGTCTGTTATATTTTATGCTTAATTTTATTCATGTCTTGTTTTCCTAACGTAATTACAATTTCATTGTTAAATTTACTTGTGTTTTGTGTATCTTCCCATTACCTTACCACAGACGAAAGTTCCAGTTTTTTTTCTTTTTTTTCTTTAATGTGACGAGGCCCTGCCCCTAGCATTTGAAACAGCCGAACACCAACGCTTTACCGTCACATAAAGTGGGGGCCTGCCCTAGGAGCTTCACTCAGGTACTGGTGCAAAGTAGTAATTTATGGTAAGCGTATTTGGCTTTGGTAACGTAGCTTTTTACTATTTTTCATATTCAATTTTATTTTTATATGGTGCTGTGTGTATTGTGCATTCCGAGAGTAGCACATGGTGAAGGTGAGACAACTTTGGATTGCGTGGTGACTGTAGGCCTCAGTCATTCTCTTAATTGGTCATCTCTCCCTCCGTGTTATTACTCGTGTTTACCATCTTTTGTCCATTGGATATATCTCATATTTTCGACAGATCATCATATTGGTACCCTGGTACTCTGGTCTGCCCCCGGGTTAAGTGCACCTAATCTTCTGCAATCTGACAGTAGGAGGATAAAGAGGGCCATAGTTCCTCTAGCACGAACTTTAGTTGCTGAATTGGGACCTCAGCAGCAGTTCTCGTCACCAGTTGACACCTCGCACCCCTACACGTCGGTGAGAGATGATGATACATACATTGGTAGGGAATTAGCTTTCTTTTTCAGAGCACAAAAGTTCGCTAATTCTGTAAGTATCATATTAATTTCAGTGGGAAAACTTGCTTATGTCCTATAGAGACTCGGCAAGGTATGCCTACATTCTTGGACTACCAATTTTACTTTTGAGGCAATTAACTGTTTCATTTGTTTTAGAAACTCAGTTTCACTTGTTTAGTAGGATTTTCTTGCCCTTATCCTCTTACATGAGTACCGGGTACAAGATTTCCTGCGACCTTGATTTAAATTAATCATTTAACATCTTGTAATTAACTTTAATTGTTAAAGATTCCACAGGATAAGTACCAGTTGCCACGTTGTCCTGTTTCTGACATTCACTATATCACAACGGTATATTCGTTGTGCATTTATTTGCTAATTTCACCATGTTTCGTCTCCAAGCTTTCCGTGCAGATCCAGCAGGTGAAATAGGGACTTTAAGTCGTGCCAAGAGGACTGAATTACACACTCTTGCACATGAGTATCAACTAGAAGTTCCCTACCAAGCCAACAAAAATGAAATACACAACCTGTTACTGGATCACTTCTTAGAGCAAGGTAAGATCGACTCCGAAACTCACGAAACTTACTTTATTGCAGATAAAACTGATTTGGCAACGATGAAACTCAAACTAGAGCTTGCCAAGATTGAACGCGAGCAGCAAAGGGAAGCCCTTGAACAACAAAGGGAAGCAGCTGCCATACGAAGGGAAGAACAAGAACGTGAGGCTGCCTTGAGGAAGGAAGAACAAGAACGTGAGGCTGCCTTGAGGAAGGAAGAACAAGAACGTGAGATTGCAATACTACGTGAACGAATACAGCTTAAAACAAAACGACGCCAGTTGGAGATGCAACACGAACATGACAAGCAAAACGCAACTCTGGCTATGGAATGTGGTCAACGAGAATTCGCGTTGGAAACTTCACACCTCGCTCAACGCCAGCAAGCTACCGCCAATCTTCCCATCAGTTTTAATATATCACATGCAAGTAAGTTAATGCCATCATTTGTAGAAACAGAAGTTGACGTGTTTTTCACCACCTTTGAAACCCTTGCTAATCAACTTAGTTGGCCTGCCGAACAATGGGCCACCCTTCTCAGAGTACATCTTACAGGTAGAGCTGCAGTCACACTCAGTACTTTGGCTTCTGAGAATGACTACCAGACTCTGAAACAAGCAGTGTTGGACGCCTACCATCTCTCCACCGAAAGTTATCGAAGGAAATTCTGTGACCACCTGAAGGCAAGTACCACTACCTTTCTCGAGTTTGCTAATACCAAAAGGAGATATTTTATGAAATGGCTGGAAGCAGCACATGTCTCTACCTTTGCAGAACTCGTCAACCTGATGCTAGTTGAAGAATTCTTGAGGCGTGTGTCGCCTCCTGTCCGTCTATATTTAGCAGATAAAGAAGAAACCGACTACCTAAAGTGTGCTAAGTCGGCTGACACTTACAGCCTCATCCACCGGCTGACACCAGAACCATCCTCCAGTAAGAAGTCGTGATACAGTTACGAGAAAGTGAGCCCCGATCAAGCTGGCTCACAATTGTACTGTAAGTATTGTAGACTCTATGGACATACCATAGATAAATGTGGTAAGTCTCAATACAAAGGAACCACCAAAACGCAAAAACCCAAACCAACTCCTCCTAAGTCCGGTAAGCCTGTGATGAATGTTGGTGTTCATGCTAATTGATTGGATTGTCCCTTCGTGAACGGAGAAGTCCAAGTCGCCGTCAGGGAAAAGCCTTTTCCCATGCCTGGAGTGCAACTTCTCCTGGGCAACGACTTGGCAGAAGACCTGCAACCGACCAACCTGATCGTCATGGACAAACCCCAGGTGTGTACCTCTGTGACGGATAATCCTATATTTGAGTATGTTCCAGCAAAAGTTCAAGAGAGTGATGAAGTTTCTCCTCCGGTTCTAGTGACCACCCGTGCACAAGCCGCACGACCACAGCCAGCTGACTCTACTGCTACCACTGTCCCTCAAGACCCTCAGAAACTACCCCCGAATCTGACCAAGTTGCAGTTCCGTAAGTTACAGAGGGAAGATCTTACTCTGACACCATTATTTTTCCAGGCTGAGACTCAACCCGACAGTATTCCTGGGTTCTTCCTAGAGAACGAGTTGCTCTACCGCAGATATAGACCCAGTAAACTGAAGGAGGAGGACGATTGGGCCAACATCGAACAACTTGTGATTCCTGCCAGCCTGCGGCCCACTATTCTACACCTGGCCCACGGAGCACTCTCCCACTACGGATTCAACAAGACCTACCATGGAATCCGTCAAGACTACTACTAGCCAGGTATGGTAAATAGCGTCAAACAGTGTCATACATGTCAGATGGCAGGTAAACCGAACATCTCTATTCCCAGAGCGCCACTGATTCCCATACAGGTGCCTGCAGAACCTTTCCACAGACTTATTATAGACTGTGTTGGTCCTTTACCTTGGACCAGTTCAGGTAACGCCTATATCTTAACCATCCTGTGTCCTACCACCAGATTCCCCATAGCAGTTCCAGTAAAGAACATTACGGCTGCTACGGTTGTGAAGCACTTATTGAAGATCTTCACCCAGTATGAATTTCCCAGGGAGGTTCAGAGCGACTGTGGCACCAACTTCACCAGTGATCTCTTCAAAAGGACACTGGAGGAGTTCAACATCAAACAGGTATTGTCCAGCCCCTATCATCCTGCTTCACAGGGTTCTCTTGAGCGCAGTCATCAGACTATTAAAGCACTCCTGAAAAAGTTTTGTAATGAAACCTCTAAGGATTGGGATAAGCAAATTGATTTGATAATGCATATATATATAGAAGTCTTCCCAATGAGTCCCTAGGAGTATCTCCTTATGAGATGCTCTACGGACGTAAGTGCCGTACTCCCCTCAAGGCTTTCAAAGACTCTCTACGTGATGCCACCTTCAGTGAGCATCAGAATGTGCCCCAGTTTCTTCAAAACCTTCAACACATTCTAGAGAGAGTCCACAGTTTTGCCCAAGATAATCTATTGAAAGCACAGGAGAGGATGAAGACTCATTACGACCAGACCAGCAAAGTAAGAAAATTCAAGCCGGGAGACTTCGTACTTGCTTACTTTCCTATCCCAGGTTCTCCTTTACAAAACAGGTTTTCAGGACCCTACCGCATCAAGGAGTGCAGAAACAACCATAACTACGTTCTAGAGACTCCAGATAGGCGGCGGAAGACCCAGCTGTGCCACGTCAACCTCCTGAAGCTATATAACGGTACTCCTCCCACTGTCATGCTTAACTACTCTGCTTTTACAGAACCATACATCCACAGTGACACCTTCCCTGCTTCTCCTCCCGAAAGCACTGACAAGGAGTCAGCTCTTTCTAATTCAGAAATCCTTACTGATCTTCCAAACTATTTTCAGGACAATCATAGTGCACCTCTCGTCAAGATCTTCAGAGAACATCAGGAGTTGTTCCGAGATGACCCCCAAGAGTGTAATGTTACCCAGCATGACATCCAACTGCTCCCCGACACCCGGCCGATTCGTCAACCCTTCTACCGAATCAGCCCTAGCAAGAAGGAAGTCATGCGTGCTGAGGTGCAATACCTCTTGGATCATGGACTGGCTACACCTTGTGAGTCCCCCTGGGCCTCACCCTGTATCTTGGTGCCAAAACCCCAAGGTAAGGTGAGACTGTGCACTGACTATCGTAAGTTAAATAATGTGACTGTCAAGGATGCATACCCCTTGCCAAGGATAGATGACATCCTTGACGCCATTGGTAATGCCCAGTACTTGTCCCAAGTGGACTTGCTTAAGGGGTATTACCAAGTGTGCTTAACGGAGCAAGCCAAAGAAATATCTGCCTTTATCACTCCTTTTGGACTTTTCAGATATGAACGCCTTCCTTTCGGACTATGTAATGCCCCGGCCACCTTTCAGAGAGCTGTCAACCGTGTCATCCAGGGCTTGGATAACACGTACGCCTATTTGGATGATATCGTCGTAGCATCCAACACCTGGAGTGAACATCTGCTCCAGCTGCGACGACTGTTCGCCAAGCTCCTGACAGCCGGCCTCACCATCAACCTGGGCAAGTCCACCTTCGCGAAAGGTAAAGTGCGTTATCTGGGTCATGTAATTGGGAGTGGCAGCCTAGCTCCGTTAAACTCGCACACTCAAGCCATCCAACATTATCCACAGCCTACCACCAGGAAGCAGCTCCTGCGCTTCCTTGGTCTTGCCTCCTACTACCGTAGGTTTGTGAGAAATTTCAGTACAGTCGCCACACCTTTAATCCTATTAACCAGTCCCAAGCAACGGTATAAGTGGACCATGCAGCAAACCGTTGCTTTCGAACAACTCAAATTCCTCCTCTGTTCTAATCCCATTCTCGCCTCGCCAGATATCACCAAGCCTTTCGTCCTTCATGTCGACGCCAGTGGTACCGGCGTTGGTGGTGTCCTGATGCAACAACGAGGCGAGGAGGTTCTGCCTGTCAGCTACTACAGCTACAAATTGAAACCCCACCAGAGGAACTACAGCACTATTGAAAAGGAGCTACTATCCATCGTCCTGAATCTCCAACACTTCGCTCCGTACCTACAAGGTGCCAGGTCTACCACCATCTTCTCAGACCACAACCCTCTCTGCTTCTTACATCAAGCCCAATTCACTAACCAGCGTCTTCTACGATGGGCTTTATACCTACAAGGTTTCAACCTGGAGATCCTCTATATCAAGGGTTCTGACAACATCATAGCCGATGCCCTCTCCAGAGTTTATGAAGTAGAAGCAACTCCACCTATTACTCCACCACATGACGACGTACTTCTTCCAGAACCGCAGGCTTCGGGGGAGAGTTGTGACGATAATCTCTTTCAAGAGAGATTGAGCCTGCTCTTCCCTTCAAAGTACATTACAACAACAGATAATATAGAAGATATATCCAGCAAGTATCTCCAAAACGTTTTGCCCAGAGAGCAAAACGTATCCAGCACACCGGCACACCTGCTCGCCCCCGCCACCGTAAACCGGCAAACTGCTTGTCCATCGCCTGCCTGTCGCTGATTGGCTGGTGTCCCGTCGCACCTGCCCTCCACCCTCCACCACAAGTTGATGTCTGGGCTGCAGCGGCCCAGAGTCATCAGAATATTCCAGTGCTCCTTGCAGTTGACATCTCTCATTGGTAGACTAAGCCTTGGTTTTCGTGTACTAAGGGAGGTGGCAGCTCGAAGCCAATATTCCGGCATCATCATTATGAATTATTTTGCTATCACTGTAACTCACTTGTCTTAACGTAACTTTTCATTTGCCAGTGATTATTCTTATTATTTTGTTTGTTGACTTGTCTGTTATATTTTATGCTTAATTTTATTCATGTCTTGTTTTCGTAACGTAATAAAAATTTCATTGTTAAATTTAGTGTTTTGTGTATCTTCCCATTACCTTACCACAGACAAAAGTTCCAGTTTTTTCTCTGTTTTTTCTTTAATGTGATGAGGCCCTGCCCCTAGCTTTTGAAACAGCCGAACACCAACGCTTTACCGTCACAATATATATATATATATATATATATATATATATATATATATATATATATATATATATATATATATATATATATATATATATATATATCTGAAAACTCACACCCCACAAGTGACTCGAACCTATACTGCCAGGAGCACTTTGCAACTGGTGTACAGGGCACCTTAACCACTCGACCATCACGCCCGGACAAAAGATGATGGTAGCTGAGGCTATTTCCCCATCATCCCGCCGGCACTCTGATAGTAATCTTGAGTTTAGTATTTTATCAAATCACCTCATTCTTTGGGGCACACGTGAGGAACACAAATGCGAACAAGCTTGAATGGTCCCCAGGCATACATGCAACTGAAAACATACAAAAACATTCTGGGGTGTGAGTTTTCAGTTGCATATATGCCTGGGGACCATTCAGGCTTGTTTACATATTATATATAGCGCAGGCCATAGATCACTAAGAACTCTTTGACCCGGCCAGGATTAGAGCCTATGCCATCTAGGATCACCTCTAAACGTACACTGTACCGTGACCACTGCACCAATGATCGTCTATAAGGATTGGTCAGCCCTGGTGCTTATTAACTAAGCTCCACAACTTAGTTAATAAGCTAAGTTTAGTTAATAAGCACCAGGACTGACCAATCCTTATAGACGATCATTGGTGCGGTGGTCACGGTACTTTGTACGTTTAGGGGTGATCCTGGACGGCATAGGTTCGAATCCTGGCCGGGTCAGAGTTTTTAGTGATATATATATATATATATATATATATATATATATATATATATATATATATATATATATATATATGTGTGTGTGTGTGTGTGTGTGTGTGTGTGTGTGTGTGTGTGTGTGTGTGACCGAAAAAGTAAGATTAACAATTCTAACACGAATTTTCTCAATATTTCTTATATTTCTTTTCACTGTTGATGGTAATTGAAAAATCAATTCTCCAAAATTCATTTTTATTTCTAGTCTGACGCGACACTTGAACGCGTTTCGTAACTTATTACATTTTCAAAGACTTTAGTTTACACACACACAACTATAACTTGCAAACACTAAACAGAGTTTAAACAGCTATGATTTTATACATGCATTTGGGTGAGGTGATATGTTACAACAGTTTTAGATGAGGTGAAAACAAATTTTCAACACAAGACAGAACACGAAACAATGGGTATAATATTTTGTAAGTTTAAGAGAAGAACGGAAGTAACTGCAAAGGGCCTATTGGCCCATATTTCTTGATGCTTCTATATTGCTGCAGACTCTTGAAGTGGGTAGAATATAGTTGTGCATTTATTGGCTGTTGATTGCTGGTGTCGACTTCTTAATGTGTAGTGCCTCGCAGATATCTAGCCGCCTGCTATCGCTGTATCTATCGATGATTTCCGTGTTTTTTGTTAAGACTTCTCTGGTGATGGTCTGGTTGTGGGAAGAGATTATATGTTCCTTAATGGAGCCCTGTTGCTTATGCATCGTTAATCGCCTGGAAAGAGATGTTGTTGTCTTGCCTAAATACTGAATTCTTTGAGGTTTACAGTCCCTAAGTGAGCATTTGAAGGCACAGACGACATTGGTCTCTTTTAAAGCGTTCTGCTTTGTGTCTGGAGAGTTTCTCATGAGTAGGTTGGCCGTTTTCTTGGTTTTATAGTAGATCGTCAAATGTATCTTCTGATTTTTGTCTGTAGGGATAACGTTTCTATTAACAATATCTTTCAGGACCCTTTCCTCCGTTTTATGAGCTGTGGAAAAGAAGTTCCTGTAAAATAGTCTAATAGGGAATACAGGTGTTGTGTTAGTTGTCTCTTCAGAGGTTGCATGGCGTTTCACCTTCCTTCTTATGATGTCTTCAACGAAAACATTGGAGAAGCCGTTGTTGACTAGGACCTGCCTTACCCTACAGAGTTCTTCATCGACTTGCTTCCATCCTGAGCTGTGGCTGAGAGCACGGTCGACATAAGAGTTAACGACACTCCTCTTGTACCTGTCTGAGCAGTCACTGTTGGCATTGAGGCACATTCCTATGTTTGTTTCCTTAGTGTAGACTGCAGTGTGGAAACCTCCGCTCCTTTCCATGACTGTTACATCTAGAAAGGGCAGCTTCCCATCCTTCTCCATCTCGTAAGTGAAACGCAACACAGAATTCCCCTCAAATGCCTCCTTCAGCTCCCGCAGATGTCTGACATCAGGTACCTGTGTAAAAATGTCGTCAACATACCTGCAGTATATGGCCGGTTTCAAGTTCATGTTGACTAAGACCTTTTGTTTGATGGTACCCATGTAGAAGTTCGCAAACAGGACACCTTGGGGAGAACCCATGGCGACCCCATCTACTTGCTTATACATGTGCCCATCCGGGCTCAAGAAGGGTGCCTCTTTAGTACAAGCTTGGAGTAGTTTCCTTAGAATGTTTTCTGGTATGTCAAGAGGAGTACAGGCCAGATCACGATACACTCTGTCTGCTATCATCTCGATTGTTTCATCCGATGTTTCATTCCAATTGTTTGGATTAAACAATCGGGATGATAGCGGACAGAGTGTATCGTGATCCAGCCTGTACTCCTCTTGACCTGCCAGAAAACATTCTAAGGAAACTACTCCAAGCTTGTACTAAAGAGGCACCCTTCTTGAGCCCAAATAGGCACATGTATAAGCAAGTAGATGGGGTCGCCATGGGTTCTCCCCAAGGTGTCCTGTTTGCGAACTTCTATATGGGTACCATCGAACAAAAGGTCTTAGTCGACATGAACTTGAAACCGGCCATATACTGCAGGTATGTTGACGACATTTTTACACAGGTACCTGATGTCAGACATCTGCAGGAGCTGAAGGAGGCATTTGAGCAGAATTCTGTGTTGCGTTTCACTTACGAGATAGAGAAGTATGAGAAGCTGCCCTTTCTAGATGTAACAGTCATGGAAAGGAGCGGAGGTTTCCACACAGCAGTCTACACTAAGGAAACATACATAGGAATGTGCGTCAGTGCCAACAATGACTGCCCAGACAGGTACAAAAGGCGTGTTGTTAACGCTTATGTCGACCGTGCTCTCAGCCACAGCTCAGGATGGAAGCAAGTCGATGAAGAACTCTGTAGGGTAAGGCAGGTCCTAGTCAACAACGGCTTCTCCAATGTTTTCGTTGAAGACATCATAAGAAGGAAGGTGAAACGTCATGCAACACCTGAAGAGACAACTAACACAACACCTATACCCCCTATTAGACTATTTTACAGGAACTTCTTTTCCACAGCTCATAAAACGAAGGAAAGGGTCCTGAAAGATATTGGTAATAAAAACGTTATTCCTACAGACAAAAATCAGAAGATACAATTGACGATCTACTATAAAACCAAGAAAACGGCCAACCTACTCATGAGAAACTCTCCAGACACAAAGCAGAACGCTTTAAAAGAGACCAATGTCGTCTATGCCTTCAAATGCCCACTTGGGGACTGTAAGCCTCAAAGAATTCAGTATATAGGCACGACAACAACATCTCTTTCCAGGCGATTAACGATGCATAAGCAACAGGGCTCCATTAAGGAACATATAATCTCTTCCCACAACCAGACCATCACCAGAGAAGTCTTAACAAAAAACACGGGAATCATCGATAGATACAGCGATAGCAGGCGGCTAGATATCTGCGAGGCACTATACATCAAGAAGTCAACACCAGCAATCAACAGCCAATTAATGCACAACTATATTCTACCCACTTCAAGACTCCGCTCCAATATAGTAGCATCAAGAAATATGGGCCAATAGGCCCTTTGCAGTTGCTTCCATTCTTCCCTTTAACTTACAAAATATTATACCATTGTTTTGTGTTCTGTCTTGTGTTGAAAATTTGTTTTCACTTCAACCAAAACTGTTGTAACATATCGCCTCACCCAAATGCAGATATAAAATCCAAGTTGTTTAAGCTCTGTTCAGTTATAGTTGTGTCTGTGTAAACTAAAGTCTTTGAAAATGTAATAAGTTTTACGAAACGCACTCAAGTGTCGCGTCAGACTAGAAATAAAAATGAATTTTGGAGAATTGATTTTTCAGTTACCAGCAACAGTGAAGAAAAATATAAGAAACATTGAGAAAATTCGTGTTAGAATTATTAATCTTACTTTTTCGGTCATATTTAATAATATATATATATATATATATATATATATATATATATATATATATATATATATATATATATATATATATATATATATATATATTATTAAATATGACCGAAAAAGTAAGATTAATAATTCTAACACGAATTTTCTCAATCTTTCGTACATTACGCTTCACTGTTGGAGGTAAATCAAAAATCACTTCTCCAAAATTCATTTTTATTTCTAGTCTGACGCGACACGGGCGCGTTTCGTAAAACTTATTACATTTTCAAAGACTTCACAAATACACAACTGATTAGAACGTATCTCTGATTTTATATCTACATTTGAGTGAGGTGGGAAGGGTGATGTGGCATTAACACAAGACAGAACAGGAGAGGATATTAATAGGGTATTAAAAGTATCAACACAAGACAGAACAGAAACAATGGGTATTGAATAGAAGTGTTTGTAGAAAGCCTATTGGTCCATATTTCTTGATGCTTCTATATTGGAGCGGAGTCTTGAGGTGGGTAGAATATAGTTGTGTAATAATTGGCTGTTGATTGCTGGTGTTGACTTCTTGATGTGTAGTGCCTCGCAAACGTCAAGCCGCCTGCTATCGCTGTATCTATCGATGATTTCTGTGTTGTTTACTAGGATTTCTCTGGCGATGGTTTGGTTATGGGAAGAGATTATATGTTCCTTAATGGAGCCCTGTTGCTTATGCATCGTTAAACGCCTAGAAAGAGATGTTGTTGTCTTGCCTATATACTGGGTTTTTTGGAGCTTACAGTCCCCAAGTGGGCATTTGAAGGCATAGACAACATTAGTCTCTTTTAAAGCGTTCTGTTTTGTGTCTGGAGAGTTTCTCATGAGTAGGCTGGCCGTTTTTCTGGTTTTATAGTAAATCGTCAGTTGTATCCTCTGATTTTTGTCTGTAGGGATAACGTTTCTATTAACAATATCTTTCAGGACCCTTTCCTCCGTTTTATGAGCTGTGGAAAAGAAGTTCCTGTAAAATAGTCTAATAGGGGGTATAGGTGTTGTGTTAGTTGTCTCTTCAGAGGTTGCATGGCTTTTCACTTTCCTTCTTATGATGTCTTCGATGAAACCATTGGAGAAACCGTTATTGACTAGGACCTGCCTTACCCTACAGAGTTCTTCGTCGACTTGCTTCCATTCTGAGCTGTGGCTGAGAGCACGGTCGACGTATGCGTTAACAACACTCCTCTTGTACCTGTCAGGGCAGTCGCTGTTGGCATTTAGGCACATTCCTATGTTTGTTTCCTTAGTGTAGACTGCAGTGTGGAAACCTCCGCCCTTTTCCATGACTGTTACATCTAGAAAAGGCAGCTTCCCATCCTTTTCCGTCTCGTAAGTGAAACGCAGCACGGAACTCTGCTCAAATGCCTCCTTCAGCTTCTGCAGATGTCTGACATCAGGTACCTGTGTAAAAATGTCGTCAACATACCTGCAGTATATGGCCGGTTTTTACACAGGTACCTGATGTCAGACATTTGCAGAAGCTGAAGGAGGCATTTGAGCAGAGTTCCGTGCTGCGTTTCACTTACGAGACGGAAAAGGATGGGAAGCTGCCTTTTCTAGATGTAACAGTCATGGAAAAGGGCGGAGGTTTCCACACTGCAGTCTACACTAAGGAAACAAACATAGGAATGTGCCTAAATGCCAACAGCGACTGCCCTGACAGGTACAAGAGGAGTGTTGTTAACGCATACGTCGACCGTGCTCTCAGCCACAGCTCAGAATGGAAGCAAGTCGACGAAGAACTCTGTAGGGTAAGGCAGGTCCTAGTCAATAACGGCTTCTCCAATGGTTTCATCGAAGACATCATAAGAAGGAAAGTGAAAAGCCATGCAACCTCTGAAGAGACAACTAACACAACACCTATACCCCCTATTAGACTATTTTACAGGAACTTCTTTTCCACAGCTCATAAAATGGAGGAAAGGGTCCTGAAAGATATTGTTAATAGAAACGTTATCCCTACAGACAAAAATCAGAGGATACAACTGACGATTTACTATAAAACCAGAAAAACGGCCAGCCTACTCATGAGAAACTCTCCAGACACAAAACAGAACGCTTTAAAAGAGACTAATGTCGTCTATGCCTTCAAATGCCCACTTGGGGACTGTAAGCTCCAAAAAACCCAGTATATAGGCAAGACAACAACATCTCTTTCTAGGCGTTTAACGATGCATAAGCAACAGGGCTCCATTAAGGAACATATAATCTCTTCCCATAACCAAACCATCGCCAGAGAAATCCTAGTAAACAACACAGAAATCATCGATAGATACAGCGATAGCAGGCGGCTTGACGTTTGCGAGGCACTACACATCAAGAAGTCAACATCAGCAATCAACAGCCAATTATTACACAACTATATTCTACCCACCTCAAGACTCCGCTCCAATATAGAAGCATCAAGAAATATGGACCAATAGGCTTTCTACAAACACTTCTATTCAATACCCATTGTTTCTGTTCTATCTTGTGTTGATACTTTTAATACCCTATTAATATCCTCTCCTGTTCTGTCTTGTGTTAATGCCACATCACCCTTCCCACCTCACTCAAATGTAGATATAAAATCAGAGATACGTTCTAATCAGTTGTGTATTTGTGAAGTCTTTGAAAATGTAATAAGTTTTACGAAACGCGCCCGTGTCGCGTCAAACTAGAAATAAAAATGAATTTTGGAGAAGTGATTTTTGATTTACCTCCAACAGTGAAGCGTAATGTACGAAAGATTGAGAAAATTCGTGTTAGAATTATTAATCTTTCTTTTTCGGTCATATTTAATAATATATGTATACAGGAAAGACTGCTACCAAAATATACTAATATATATATATATATATATATATATATATATATATATATATATATATATATATATATATATATATATATATATATAATGAGTGGATATATATATATATCCACTCATTATAGTTTTGTATCTAAATAATAGTAATTATTTATTGTACAATTAATATATAAACCCGGGGTTAAGGCAGAGTTTACTCAGCACGTTGACTCACGCTCAACTTCTCAGTGTAAAAGTGTTAGTATTTCGACCTCGTATTACTGTCAAGACAGTAAAGTCTTCAGCACCTTTTTCCTCTTTCTCAGTTTTTTGGGTAATTTGTTGTTCATCTCCATGTTTCTTTGTTGGTTTGTTTTTCTAATTCGTGTTCACTTAACTTAAAGCTGGTATCGATGTCGGCCAATGGTGGGGGCATTACGCATTCATATGCACGGTGGCTTCTGTCTTTGTGTAGTCTAGTGATTGCAAATGACGTTGCAGGAATTGCTTTATACATACTGCACTGGTGACCTCTGTTTAGTATAGAGATTGCAGAGGTTGACATGTTCAAGGCCTACTCGTTGAATTCCCCAGGTGTGCAAATACAATTTTTTGTTTATGTTCGTGCTCAGTCTTTGTTGAGCGGGACAAGCCACTCCAGGGTGCGCGCTTTGCATCTCAACTCAGGATCAGCAACGGGAAAACTCGTAACTTTTTATCCATCTCTCTTTTTTTTTGTAAGTTAAAAATGACACGAGCTGCAGACACTGAGGCTGGTCCGTCCGTCGTCGCCCCGCTCTCAAGCCGCAAGGTGACGACGAACACAGATAAGAAAAGAGCAAACAGTGAACTAAAATGATGAATGAGTCAGGCGTCTCTTCAAGAGTGACAGTGGGAGATAAGCACAGAGGTACGTTGCTGAGGTACGCAATAGGGCAAGGTCTGTGAACTTTATTTAGGAGTCACTGATGGCTACAACGCTGAAACATTTGTGTGCTGAACCTACTAACAAAATTATATATATATATATATATATATATATATATATATATATATATATATATATATATATATATATATATATATATATATATATATATATATATATCTTTATCTTTGTCTTTCTATTCGAGATTGGCGGCCAAACATTTGTGTCCAACCGCACCAAACTTTCCAGGGTGACTGGTCCTTGTCCGGGGATGGTCATAGGCGGGTTGGGGGTCGAGCCACACATGCCCATTCCATTGCATGAAATGGCAAAAAATCATTCTAATTTCCGATCTCGTTAAATGAAACACTCCATTCTTACTTGGATTATTGGGATGAATGGAAAGTGAAGAGTTAGAGAAGATAGTGAAGGGTAAGAAACGTGGTGAGTGGTAGGGAAGGTGATGAAGGGGGAGGGGGGCTGGTGAAAATGAGGGTAGGTAATGAGGTCTAAGGAAGGTGGCGAAGGAGACAGAAGGTGAGTATATAAGATTGTTACAATGATGAAGAGAGTGTGTAGAGAAGATGATTGCAGTGATGAAAACATTGAATATATTGAAGATTGTTACAATGATCTTCCATAAGATCATTGTAACAGATCACTACATTACCCACATTAATAAGATAAATAAAAACCCTTCCATAAGTAGATAACCCTTACGGTTTATCAATAATAATAGTAATTCAAATAAACTATTTTGAAAAAAATTATTGAAAATAAAGAAAATCACTCGGCCTATTAGGCAAATTGGGCCTTACATAGTAGGCCGAGAAGTGCGTTCTGGCTACTAGGTACGACATATATATATATATATATATATATATATATATATATATATATATATATATATATATATATATATAATCTTATTCTCATTCTCCTACATATGGTTCCGCTTCGTAATTTTTAGGTTTTCGTTTTTGCGTCTCCATATAATTTTTTTTTACCTTTTCTCACTGGTTCCCTGGTATTATGGCAAGACAAATAACCCTTACATAAAAAGAAAGCCCGATTCAAATGGATTTATCAAGCAAAACGTTTGGTAATATAAACGTTTGCCTGAGGCCGTGTTGACATGGGAACAGCTGATGGCAGGCGTTGTGTTGACATAGGTCTTGCTCAAACACGGTTCGCACGAGCCAACGTTTTTACTTCTCGTATCCCATTATAGACAAAACTATTTGAAAAACAAAACTAAGTTTTACCTGGCAAAACATTCAATAAGGGAATAAAGTTTTATTTTGCGATTCAAGACGCCACTAAAAATATTTGGGCCTCAGGATAAATATCTGCGGTTCATTAGTCAACAAAGACGAACGGAACTAAAGAAACTGTTTATTGCACATGAGAAGAGAATCTTGTTGCACATCATCTGTGCAATCAAAGGAACGGCGTAGCGTGTGCAAAAAACGATGAATTTATCTGCTCTCTATTTCTCTATATATCTTTATGTTTAATTCCTCTCTCTCTCTCTCTCTCTCTCTCTCTCTCTCTCTCTCTCTCTCTTTCTCTCTCTCTCTCTCTCTCTCTTTCTTACCTTCTCCTCACAGGTGAGGTCCACGAGCAGAACAACTTAAGATGATAGATAAGGTAGCCGTCACTCCCGTGTCAGATGATGCCCTTAGATAAGGCATTTTAGGGGAGATAAAACTGTATAGGTGACATTCTTGCTTCATTACCACGGTCAGGTGGAGGCGCTCTGTATTACCTCACCGCTGACCTCAGGGTCTGGAGACCAGCAGGGAGGCTGACCTCAGGGTCTGGAGACCAGCAGGGAGGCTGACCTCAGGGTCTGGAGACCAGCAGGGAGGCTGACCTCAGGGTCTGGAGACCAGCAGGGAGGCTGACCTCAGGGTCTGGAGACCAGCAAGAAGATTCAACACGGACAAGTGTAAAGTTATGGAAATGGAATCAGGTGATAGGAGACCAAAGGGACAGTACACAATGAAGGGGAACAGCCTACCTGTGATGACGCGTGAAAGAGACCTGGGTGTGGACGTAACACCTAATCTAACTCCTGAGGCACATATAAGTAGGATAATGACAGCAGCGTACTCTACACTGGCAAAAGTTAGAACATCATTCAGAAACCTAAGTAAGGAGGTATTTAGGGCGCTTTATACTGCCTACGTGAGGCCAGTCTTAGAGTATGCCGCCCCATCATCGAGCCTCCACCTGAAGAAACACACAAGGAAACTGAAAAAGGTTCAGAAGTTTGCGACTAGGCTTGTTCCAGAGTTACGTGGGTTGGAATATGAAGAGCGCCTGAAGGAACTGAACCTTACGACACTAGAAAAAAAGGAGAGGGGGGGGGAGAGGATATGATAGGAACGTATAAATACTAAGGGGAATTGACAAAGTGGAAATAGATGAAATGTTCACACTGAATACTAACAGAACGAGGAGACATGAATGGAAGCTGGAAACTTAGATGAGTGATAGATATGTTTGGAAGTTTTCTTTTAGCGTGAGAGCAGTGGAAAATGGAATGCACTTAAGGAGTTGGTTATGGAAGCAAACTCTATTCATAATGTTAAAATTAGATATAATAAGGAAATGAGACAGGAGTCATTGCTGTAAAAACCGATGGCTATAAAGGTGCGCTCCAAGAGTCAATGCTCGATCCTGCAGGCACAAATAGGTGAGTACAAATAGGTGAATGCACACACACACACACACACACACACACACACACACACACACACACACACACACACACACACACACACACACACACACACACACACACACACACACACACACACACACACACACACACACACACACACACACACACACTTACACACACACACACACACACACACACACACACACACACAGAAACACAAACACTGAACTACAAACCGGTGTCGCTAAAAAAGTATTTCCTGTATATTCGTCAATTATTTATAACATATAAATTTTGTCTCCAAGCCTCGACATGAATTCAGCAAAGGAAAATTTTACTTGACCATCTAATTAAAGTTCCATGACAAGATGTCAACCATCAGACAGAAGAGAGCGGCCTAGGCAGACTGCATTTTCCTGGATTGCCGTAAAGATTACCTTACTGTTCCTCAAGCAATTCCAACGCAAACTAGGAAAACAGCCTGGTGTATCGGGAATAATAGCAAAGTGGGTGTAGGATAAACTTTTGAAAAGAACACTAATGAGTGGAGTACCTCAAGGGTCGGTATTAGGACCCATTCCCTTCGTAATTCATGTAAAACATCAAACAGAGTTAACAAGCTTATTCTTATCCATGTTTCCAAGCGACTCTAAGCTAACGAGACGAGTTGAAACTGAGGAGGACTGCAGTACGTTACTAGAGGATCTACACAATCTCCAGAGATGGTCTGAGCATTGGCTACTAGACTTTAACCCTGACATGTGCAAGGTAATGAGGATAGGAAAGGGGACAAGAAGGACTCAAATGTACTATAAGATGAAAGGAAGGCAACTTCCAGCTTGTGAAAAAAGAGGAAGACTTAGGAGAGGACATAACTCTAGCACCAGAATGACACACCAGCAGAATATCGAGGGCAACATATGCCGTATTGGCTTATGTCCGGTTATGAAGACGATGAGTCACAAAATCGTGGCTGACGAAATGAGGACCAAATCACAACTAAGATGGAGAAGCGACGACGACGTTTCGGACCATCCCGGACCGTCCCGGACCGTTATCAAGTTGTGTCGGTTTCATCGTCCGGTTAACGTCCAATACTGGGACAAACATTCCTGTCAAGCGCTGTATACGTCCTTTGTGAGACCTATTACTGAGTATGCTGCCACGGCATGGAACCCTTATCAAAGAAAAATAAAACAAAACTGAAAAGAAAATATGCATCAAGGATCGATCTTGAGCTAAAGGGACCGAGCTGTGAAGAAAGGTGGAGGAAACTGGATCTCACTTAGCGGTTTCTCCTGATATTTACCTTACCATGGAGGAACGGGAAGCGAACTATCAAGAGAAAGCGCCAAGCCATTACTGCTATATAGTACTTGGAAGGGGTCATGATAAGGATTTGGGATGTGACGGGGAGAAAGGAATAGTGGCCAACCACTTAGAAGGTCGGGGATTGAACGTCGACCTCCGTGTAGCGAGACCGTCGCTCTACCATCCCTTACCGTGGAAGACAGAGCCAGAATCACGTCAACAGCAGGTGCTAAGGTGGCAAACCTCCGGACAGACTTTAGGAACCTAAATAAGAATGCTTCAAACCCGTTATATGCAGCAAATCTCACTAACATTGTCAGAATGTGGCCACGACCACAATATGATCACAAACTTGAAAAAAGTTATTAAGTTATCAAAAGTTATCACAATTGAAAAAGTTATTAAGTTTCCTCCAGACTGGTCCCAAAATTGAGGAGATGGAGTTATGGGAACAAGCTGAATAAACTATACTAATAATAATAAGCTCATCCTGAAAATCTTGGCAACTTGTTTATGAAAATCACATAACAAAAGTACTATCAACATAATACATTTAAACTATTTTATAAAGGCAGAAAACAAAAGTATTCAACAATATTTTGTACCAATCTTCGCCCATAGGAGGGGACGAGTATTTTTCCTGAGAATAGGTAATAACATTATAGGAAATGAGAAATTGTGTAGACACGATCCAGATATACAAAATACTCGGGGACATTAATGAAACAGATGGATTCTTAGGTCAGCACGCAAGTGGAACGAACTAAAATAGAAAATACTTGAGGCTACCATCATTCATATTTTCAAAATCAAAATTTGAAAAGAAAACAAATCGGTGGAGAACCTTTTCATCACCATCAAGTAGTTGGAAAGGGAGGACGGGCTGCTGGAAAGACAGGGCCCAAGAGCAGAATATCATCCCTGAAACAAATGTGTTAGGTAGGTACCCTTAGGGAAGCACCCACGATAATGAACAGCCAACATAGGGAGCTGGGGCAACGCACGCTCCGACCGTCGGACAGGATGATGGATGCTAAAATTAGATATACGGATATATCGACGGAGAACCACTTGCTCAACTGGCTCAAAAACTGATCCTCGATTCCTCAGGTCTTGTACTCGAGATCTGCAAGGAGTGATGTCTTCATACCAATGATACCCTCGTAGGAAACCCTTCGTGTGTGTGTGTGTGTGTGTGTGTGTGTGTGTGTGTGTGTGTACTCACCTATATGTACTCACCTATATGTGCTTGCAGGATCGAGCATTGACTCTTGGATCCCGCCTTTCTAGCTATCGGTTGTTTACAGCAATGACTCCTGTCCCATTTCCCTATCATACCTAGTTTTAAAAGTTTTTTTTTTGTTTCAAGTTGTGTGTGTGTGTGTGTGTGTGTGTGTGTGAGTGTAAATCACGAAAATTAACACGTGATTAACCATGTGACAGTGCCAGACTACGAAGGAAGGATTGAGACAGGAATTTCCTCAAGTATATTTGTATTTAATAATACATCTTCAGAAGTAAGTAGGATGCATATAGGGGGGAAAGAAGTTAGGTGAAATTCAGTGTCATTAATGAGATGAAGGGAAATTAATAAGGTATTAGTGAGATAAATGTGAATCAATGATCCTACTCAAATCGCCCATTAACTGATCAATCAAAAATGGATCTAAATTATACAAACCACTGCAAATTTTCATATTACACGATTTTGTAATCTTGGATTAAAGCAGATTAAATTATATTCCTATTGAAAATGCTTTGACAATTCGTTACTGAAGAACCCATCTCCCAATCCATTTGGTGAGAACTCTCTGACAAATGAACAAACAAAGCATTAGACTATCTGCCGTGTCTTACAGAGTATTTATTTTGTGAAATACTAAATTTCAAATCTTTAGTTGTTTGCCCTGCATAGAACCTAAGTCTTTACAAGGTATTTTGTAAATGACACAATTAGCACTAGGAGGACTGTTACTAATAGTTTTCCAAAAGAATTTTGGTAGTTAAACAATGCATGTATATAAAAAAGTTTCAAAGTTTTGACAATATTTTCGAGCCAAGAAAAATATGTTAAACATAACCAATTTTTGGGCCAATTTTCTCACTGCATATATTATTAAAGTATTTACGATGTGCTTTGCTACGGCAAGCTTTCAAAAAACTCAGCTGATAACAAAGCTTGAGACCAATAGAATCAATATTCTTAAACTCTTCATCTAAGAATTCTGGACTAACAACCCGATGAGCTCTTTGATATATAAAGAAAAAAATGATTGTTTCAAGTTGTATCTATGTCCTGAGAAATAATGAACATAAAATAAATTATTCGAAGGCTTTCTGTAAACACTAAACTTTAGTGAAAAATCTTCTCTATGAATAAGTACATCTAAAAACGACAAACATTTATCAATTTCAGTATCTATAGTAAATTTTATAAAGGTGACTTGGTCATTAAGTTTAGCTACAAATTCATCTGAATTTACATATGCAGGCCATATACACAAAATATCATCAACATATTAAAAATTTTCCTTTAACTAAACATCACTAATAATGCAATACGTATGCTTTCCTCCGAGGCTACGGATCCTCTTCTTCCACTCAGAGATGGTTCTCCCTTCCATAAAAAATTATATATATATATATATATATATATATATATATATATATATATATATATATATATATATATATATATATATATATATATATATATATATATACCCTATATGTAACTCCTTTTTTGAAACAAAGTTTAAATAAAACTAATATATACAAAAGAATTGGGGTGGTAGAAGAAGAAAATATTAAAGTGTTCATTGAGATTCCACAAGTTATTCTCTGAATACTCCTTATTTTCTTCTTCGAGGCTGTGGTTCCCCAAATTTGCACCAAAGGTGTTACCCTTACAAGTTATATATATATATATATATATATATATATATATATATATATATATATATATATATATATATATATATATATATATATTCGAGTCCCACTGGTGGGTGTTGTCCAAAGATTGTTAATCTTCACTTGTGGTTTATGCAAGTATAGGCTTATAGCATGGACACGAGTTCTCTCACATTGACAGTGGCTTGATGAAAAACGCAGACTAACCTCACACTTATCTGGTGTCCTCGGGAAGTGGAGATATTTGAGATGTATATATATCTCAAAGTCTCTACTTCTTTTGTAGGGTCTGATGGTGTAGTGGGTTAAAGCGTACTAGATATATATATATATATTATATATATATATTATATATATATATATATATATATATATATATATATATATATATATATATATATATATATATATATATATATATATATATATATATATGTCGTACCTAGTAGCCAGAACTCACTTCTCAGCCTACTATTCAAGGCCCGATTTGCCTAATAAGCAAAGTTTTCCTGAATTAATATATTTACTATAATTTTTTTCTTATGAAATGATAAACCAACCCTTTTCTCTATGTATGAGGTCAATTTTTTTTTATTGGAGTTAAAATTAACGTAGATATATGACCGAACCTAACCAACCCTACCTAACCTAACCTAACCTATATTTATAGGTAAGGTTAGGTTAGGTAGCCAAAAAAAGCTAGGTTAAGTTAGGTTAGGTAGGTTAGGTAGACGAAAAAACATTAATTCATGAAAACTTGGCTTATTAGGCAAATCAGGCCTTGAATAGTAGGCTGAGAAGTGCGTTCTGGCTATTAGGTACGACATATATATATATATATATATATATATATATATATATATATATATATATATATATATATATATATATATATGTCGTACTTAGTAGCCAGAACGCACTTCTATGCCTACTATGCAAGGCCCGATTTGCCTAATAAGCCAAGTTTTCCTGAATTAATATATTTTCTCTAATTTTTTTCTTATGAAATGATAAAGCTACCCATTTCATTATGTATGAGGACAATTTTTTTTTATTGGAGTTAAAATTAACGTAGATATATGACCGAACCTAACCAACCCTACCTAACCTAACCTAACCTATCTTTATAGGTTAGGTTCGGTTAGGTAGCCGAAAAAGTTAGGTTAGGTTAGGTTAGGTAGGTTAGGTAGTCGAAAACCAATTAATTCATGAAAACTTGGCTTATTAGGCAAATCGGGCCTTGCATAGTAGGCATAGAAGTGCGTTCTGGCTACTAGGTACGACATATATATATATATATATATATATATATATATATATATATATATATATATATATATAACTGAAAACTCCACAACTGAGAAGTGACTTGAATGCATACTGCCAGGAGCACTATGCAACTGGTGTACAGGAGACCTTAATCACTCGATCATCAGTGACCTTACAAAAGATGATGGTAGCCGAGGCTATTTGCCCATCATCCTGATAGCACTTTCATAGTAATCTTGGGCATAGTTATTTTTATCAAATCACCTCACTTTGTGGGGCCACGTGAGCAACACAAATGCGAACAAGCCTGAATGGTCCCCAGGCATATAAGCAACTGAAACCTCGAGGAAACGAGAAGAACAGATAATGCCACAAATTTACCTGCACCCCAGCACCACTAAAAACCTCAACAATATCCCACGTGACGTGAAACTGAGACGTGAAACTGAGACTCACACTCCCCATAATGCACACAACCGTTTGAGGTGACCAAACCCAACATAAACAAAAGCGCATTCGTGGGCAACGTCTCGTGTAATAAATGATACACCAACTCCCTGGGCCTCGGCACGATACACGCCCATGCAACACAGTCCAAATATCGCCCCAGTCGAAATAAGGGTACAAAACTTCAACCCGGTGATTACCTTGAGAGAAAAGCGCCCCATACACCTACCGACAACCGAACGTCAGAAACCCCGGGCACCAGCAAAGTACCCAAAGAATCATAACAGCCCACGAGTACACTGGAGGAGTAAACAAAGCCACCTCTGACAACCCTCCAGCTCAACCAAATAGCTACACTGAACAGAACAATAGTACAAAGCGACGGAATTTAACCCACCCCCTAACCCTAGTCACCTATGAAGGGACACCCAGAAAAAAGCCAAGGACTTGATATAAACAACCGGAATACCAATCCCACCCTCTGCTTCCCACATACACAACGAAGACCGACGAATCGGGTGATACTGGCCACACCACACATTTATTTATTTATTTATTTATTTATTTATTTATATACAAGACGGTACATTGGGTTTATGAGAGTACAGAACATTGAAGTTTTACATTCTTGTAAAGCTACTAGCACACGTAGCGTTTTGGGCAGATTGAGCATAACATTTCGGGCATATTCCGATACACCACACTCTCCAAAGCACGAGCCCGCCACCTATCCAACAGAAAGCACTGAGCTAAAAACCTGACCCGCGACAAAACCTTACAAGGCACGACAACCGCCCTATGATAAAGAGTCAGAGCCCGCTTGGAAAGCATTACCACCGTCACCCCACCACTCGCGATACTGCATCCCAATTAAACCCCAACGACCGCTCATGGGACAGAAACCAAGGAACCCCTAAAACCTGAAGAGACTGAACCATAGGAAACCAAGATTTACCCCACGCCTAACGAGAAGCCCAATCTCCCTACCACATGAGACTCGACTTCGCACGATTAAACACAGCCCACGTGGCCAACTCTAACCTATGCACAAGATCCTGAGCCACAACCTCACAACCCTCAGTGGCAACAAAAAAGACTGTGTCATCCGCATAACCACAAACTTTAAGAACCAAGATATGATGCAACAGCGGTGAAACAATTGAACGACTAACTTATACCACACGAACAAAGAGTTCGTGTGGTATAGTTGGGGAGGGAAATCCAATCACTCCATGATGTGCAACACAAACCCCACCAGTACACAATCAAATTCCTTGGACCAATCCAAGCTGACCATAGCCGCAGACAGATCAGACTCCGAAACATACAGAAAAGGGAATTGCACTGCATCAACGACCTTCCAGGGACCCCACAAAACTGTTCTTCAGAAACCAACGACCCCATCACCGACCGAAAACGCCAAGACAACAGCTTAGAAATAATCTTGTAATCAAGATTCAACAACGTAATTGGCCTCATAATTTGCAAAAAAAAAAAAAAAAAAAAAAAAAAAAAAAAAGCAAGTCCGCCAGTTTTGGGAGGAGCAGCACAAGACCATCATTTTTATAAACTAGGCAGCGCCATCCACTCCAAACAAAATGGAACCACCTCCAAAAAAAAGCGAAACCAAGTATATCTCAAAACGAGATATGAAACTCCATCGGAAGACCATCCGATCCCAGAATCTTACCCCTACGAAAGGAACGCACAACCCACGATAGCTCCGAAAAATCATAGTTTTCACTAGATCATGACATTCCACCTCCAACAACAGGAGTACAATGCTGAAGAAAAGAATCCACTAACCCTTTGTTCCCAGCGACCGGGCGCACATGGAGCAAGACCAAACCCACGGTCTAAAACACCGATCCATCCAGCTGTTGAAGACCCCCATCAACAAAACAGATGCATGACCTACCTTTTTTTTCTGCAGTAAAAACTGCGAAAGCTTCTCCCCACACGACCGTTCCTCAACCCATTTTGCACACGAACCCCCTTCAGCTATATCCTCCCTACAACCCACAGATCTGCTCCATACACAATAAAATTTCCCCAAACCTACTAAAGCCCTGATTCACAAACCCACACAGGTGATGCAACCTCGCATGCAAAACCCGCAAAACCAACCAAAATGCCCCACTGCCTCCCACTTAGCCAACATGACAAAAAACGACCTACAATCATCCTTACATAACTCCCACCAATCTACAACAGAGGGAAAACTATCCTTCCGAGCAGCCAGCACAGCCAACCACTCCCGAAACTGAGCACAAACATCCGGACACTTCAGCAACCCGCAGTTCTACTTCCACCAGCCCCGACCAGCCTGCACCTGGTTCTGAACCCTCAACTTCCGCACCACCATACAATGGTCCGAGAAAGCAGCCGTAACCTTCTGAAACGAGACAACCGACACATCCCCTTGTGCACGTAAAACAGATCGAGATGAGAGCAAGACCCACACTACACAAAAGGGAACTTCGAGGCACCCCATGCATCACAGTTGCATCTTGAAACCCACAACTCTGCAGAGTCACTGTCAAGGCAGGAGAGACATTGGCAGGATGAACACTATTATTATCCCACGCCGAAGTGATACAATTAAAAATTCCAAAAAAAAACCATCCCACCCGTATTGTGCCGCAAATAATGCAAAATCCCACTAGAAATAAACCTCACATTCCTGCCTCCGTGCCGCCCCAGACGGCACATTTAATAAGGGAATGTCAACCTCCAGACAGGAAATCCAAACCAACAACACCCTACCATCTTCATCCATTTCCATATGAACCATGGAAAAAGGTGCCCTCTTAGAAATAAGAACCAGTGTACCCCCACCATTCAATAAACGTGTCAGATTTAACACAACCATATAGCCCTCAACTAAGGTATGCAACATTCCCATATTCCCAAACAATATGCTCCTTCACAAATGCCACATCCATTGCTCATGAAGCAGTAACACCAGCCCCATTAGCACAGCCACAGATTGTAATCCATTAACATTCAGCGATGCACATGAGGAGTTATTGGGAAGACACACACAGGACTCCACCTAACCCACGGTCTACTCAAACGTAACTGGACTGACCTGTCGGACTGAATGACACACCACCCAGGGAAGCACCACCAACTTCCCCAGCATCCCCAAACAGCTGATAATCAGGCGCCACTGGAGGCAGGGCCCCAGATCCCTTCCACAATGTTAAACACAGGCAAACGTCACTACGGGTGCTGTCTCTAGGGTCAACCACCACCAACCCCGGACCCCCCACGAAGGGAGGGCTACCTGGTAGTGCCTCAAAGGGAGGCTCATCACACCTACCTCCCTCTGATTCCAAGGGAGCCAATGCAGACTCCATAATATCATCGTCAATACGCTCACATTCAGCAGACTCCATTCGCTGTATAGAAGGCCCATGCTCCTGGGACCGAACACTCCCATCCCTCTTCTGGTGTTTCTTCAGAATAGCATTTGAATCCTGAGGAGTAGACTCCTGAAGATGGTGAGAAGAGCGGACCCCATCCGAAGATACAATGGCCCCCAAGACAGAAGTAGGGGTACACACAACACCAGGAGCACCAGATACCCCAGATTCATGACACACAGACAATGGCACAGGACCCCGTCTCCACCGAAGAACCCGCATCCGGAGGAGGCTGCACGGCCATACGCGTAGCCACTGCACACCTAACCCCACCAGGGGGTCCACAGAACCCGGAGACACAACCAGCACAGCATCTGCAGCAGAGCTCACCACATCTGAAGGACTGCCAGCCTGGGAGAGCACCAACGTCCAAAGCACCACCCACTGAAGCCTCAGGGACCCCCAGAGGTGGGAAATCTTCTTCCCAGAATATATTAACATCCCACACCACACCAGTACGGCACTCCACACCCCGATGTCCTGACAAGCCGCATCAAAAACAAGTGTTCGGGTGACCAGTATAAAAGCACTGGACGTGGAACCCATGCAGCACCATCAACGATGGGGACCGCAATCGGAAGTTTCATCGTGAGTGTACACATCTCATTCAGGACGCCTTTCAGACTGCCAGAGTTGATCACATTTTCTCTATACTGCAGAACATGCTATTATTTCCCAATGAACCTGCGCAGAATGTCCTTTGGAAACTCAAAGGGTAGCCCTTCACAACCACGTATGTTGCTGGGACGCTCTGATCCGACACAAGCACGGTCCCCACACCAGCAGGCAACTAAAGGGTATGCTCGTCATATCTCCTAACGAAGTCCGTGAATACAGAAGCGCTACAAAGCTTCACCAAGGCCCGGCGACTGGCGACGATCTGCAAACCACACACGTCAGCAATAGCAACACGCATCACATCCACTAAACCCACATCAATCGCTGGAAAATCCACTAAGCCAGAGAAATCCAGCCCAACTGTGAACAAGCGCCATGGGCAACGCCATTCTACTGGCCCACACCACTACCACAGAGCCCTCACAACACAACCACCAAACAACCGCTCACAACACAAAGCTGGATGAGACTGCAGAGCAAAATGGCAAACGTCTGCCCCCTCTGATGGAAGAAAACGCCGTTCAGCTTTTCCTTCCAACAAGTATACTTGTTGGTTGATCAGTAAGTTGTTGTGCTGCATAATAACTTTTTATAGATTGATAAATAGGTTACCCTCCACCAAAAAACTCTGGATTATGCAACATTGTTTAGGATACCTTATTTTGAAATGAAACTGAAGGAAGCTTATATTCCCCCCATGGCGGTACAGCAGTTTCAATCCAGCCCCACACATTCTCATTCATGTTCAGCCTCTACTTCAAGTAATCACAGAACCTCTAGACTAGTACGTAACACGACCAACAGTTGAAACAAGAAACCCTCCAGTTTAAAAAATCTTTTACCAGTTCACTTATCGATGAATTTTTATGAAATTTGTTTCCATTGCTTTGCTTACGGCAGCGACGTCAATGCACAACACGTCAAACAGCGTCGTGTCCACTGTAGGGCAACCCACCCGACCCAAGTATTCTAGGGCAATCGACTGAGTCCACAGCACGGTCCCCCCCCCCATCACTCAGTGACAGCCGGGCACAAAGCCTTACCTTGAGGTTATCATGAGGTGTTTCCGAAGCTTAGCTTCCCAGCGGCCCGGTCGTCGACCAGGCTTCCTCGTTGCTGGACTGGTCAACCAGGCTGTTGGATGCGGCTCCTCGCAGCCTGATGTATGAATCACAGCCTGGTTGATCAGGTATCCTTTGGAGGTACTTATAGAGTTTTCTCCTGAACACTGTGAGGGGTCGGCCAGTTATGCCCCTTATGTGTAGTGGAAGCGTGTTGAACAGCCTCGGGCCTCTGACGTTGATAGAATTCTCTCTCAGAGTACTTATTGCACCTCTTTCTGCACATCCTGCCATGCCTTCTGGTCTCATGTGATTTTCTGTGTGCAGGTTTGGGACCAGCCCCTCAATTATTTTCCACGTGTAAATTATTATGTACCTCTCCCGCCTGCGCTCAAGAGAACACAGATTTAGATATTTTAGTCGGTCCCAATAGTTTAGGTGTTTTACTGAGTGGATTCTAGCAGTAAAGGATCTCTGCACGCTCTCCAGGTCAGCAATTTCTCCAGCTTTGAAAGGGGCTGTCATTGTGCAGCAGTACTCCATTCTAGAGAGCACTAGCGTCTTGAAAAGTATCATCATCGGTGTAGCATCTCTAGTGTGAAAGGTTCTTGTCATTTTTCTTGCAGATGTGAAGGCTACTTTATGACGGCTCCTGTCAACAACCACATCAAGGACCGCTCGCTAGTCGGTTCACCAACAACCAGAGAGAGCTGGCAGCACGTCTGCCCCCTCTAGCGGCAAAACATGCCAACCACTTATTAGATCACCGGGGATCTGGCGTCGCTGCCATAACGACCAGCTCAAGTGGTAGTAAGTCTGGAAACAACAAGGATATATTCAAAGAGCAAGGATACATACAAACAGACTTAAGACAATTGTGTAGTCAATTAACTCTTAAGTAGACGAGCTAAGATTGGAGAAAATGACCATATTACGAATGACTTCAATACTAACCATTTGGCCTCCTGTTAACTACGATTCTATTTAAACTTATTTCTTATCCACCATTCTTTCCTTTTCTCTGTATATCTCCCATTCTCTTCTTTCCCTATACGCTCTTTCTCACTCTCTCTCTTTCAGCATTCTTCTTCAAAGCTAATTCAGTGTGTTCTCGTAGTTCTCCATTCTTATTGAACTGTTTCTTACTCTTATCTTCTCTGTTTCTATTCGCTCCTCCCATGTTTTATTCTGCACTATATCCTTGCCTATCTTATGTAGTTGGTGGCTACCTCGAGCCGCTCCTCTCAGCTCACCTCAGTAACACTTCGCTGTTGATTGACAGTTGAGAGGTGGGACCAAAGAGCCAAAGCTCACCCCCCCCCCACACACACAAGCACAACTAAGTGAGTACTGTGACGGGATAAATGTCTTACGGGATGCATATCTTCGGATGCTGTTCGTCTCAATACTTCCTCGCCATTTGTACATGTCAACCAATTTTCTGTCTTCCGACCATTTCCATTTCATAAATTTTTATTCCAAGCTTTTTTAACCACCTTCCATCTCGTTTATTTTTATATTATTAATTGAGGGGCTTTAATACTATTCATTCAATGTTTGGCACACACAAAAAATAACTATTGGTTTTCTTAGTCTTACTTTAGCTTTCGTGAAAAATATGTTGAATCTTTGTTAAAATTAGATCATACCAACCAAGCATGTGAGGTTCGCAGAAATATTTATAATGTTGATAGCCATGTTATGTTTTATCTTAGATAACAGGAAATTGATTGCAAAACACATTTTAAGCCTGTATTTCATCCATTGCTGTAACTGTTAACACCATTTTCACTATCGACTTTCTCCAAATGGCAGTAGCGACCACTCCCTCCAATCTTGATCTATATCGCAGTGATTAGCGATGACGTCTCACAATCGAAGGAACCAGATATTGATTCCCAGGTAGCAAGAGAACGGAAGGTTTCCATAGACTTAGCTGTAAATAAGTAACCCGAAGTCACGTGACTGTTGTGAGTCACAACATGAGAAAAGTCAGTATAGTTGGCTTGGGGCGACAGTAGTTAACCATGGCACGCAATTTATTTTTGGAAATTTTTAAGATTTGTGATTATCATTACTGCCAGATGAAGTTGCTGACGATTTTAAGTGTCCAAAGATTCTTGTTTAACACGAAAAAACACTCTGGGATGTGGATTATATTATTGACTAGAATGTGTTCCTTCCATCTTTGTCAGTTTTCCAGAGAAGAAAAAAATATGCAGAGCATTGAAAGACTTTCCAACGAGTAGAAACACAGCAAAGTTTATAACGTTGAAGAAGGAGGTAAACATAGCATAACAGCTATATTAGATATAGGCTCATATAAATTGCTTTCCAGTTGTATTAAATGCAGCATTGAAATAGCATCAGCAGGAAGGAGAGCCAATATTCCTCGATAATTTTTTCAACATACTATACCATAAATATTCTATAGACTGGTTAATTTGGTAAGACCAGCTGAACAACAGGTATTTCATATTGCCATACATATTTCAGTCCCTGATACCAAAGGGATTGAAATATGTGAGGCGGTAGTAAACGAAGAGTCTAATCGATAGACTGACATACAGAATATAGTTACCGTAACAACCAGTCATGCTGATGCACCCAGCAAGACTGGAAAAGAAGCAGTTTTGGAAATGTTTTCACAAAATGCATTGGACTTCCACTGTTAATTTTTCACTGTATTGTACACCTTATTTTGCTGTTACCTAACGTATGTTCCGAGGATTAAGTCCTTCTCATTACGACGACACCTTGTGTGCACAACCTGGCCTGAGTTAAGGATCTTAAAGACGTGATGAAAACTATAACCAGGGTAGTTAATTTTTGCGTGTGCTAATAAAGCGAGATATTTTTCAGAATTTGCCGAGAGAAGTGAATTCACTGTACATAACACAATGCTCGATAGCATAATGGAGATTCTATTCTTAAAGACTTTCTGTTTAAATGAAACTAGTTTGCCTTAAGGAATGACAAATGTCCCTGGGAGGAATTATCTGATGCGGAATGGATTTGGAGATTGATTTTTTTTTGGGGGGAGATTTTCCTCGCATTAAAATTTCATGAGCACTGAATTAAATGATTTCAATGATGTGCTCGTTAATACAGATGCCTTAAGAATAAGCTTAAAAATTTATAACAATATCAAGAGCGACAAAATTTCCCAAACCTGGGGCCGGATTCACGAAGCAGTTATGCAAGTACTTACGAACTTGTAAATCTTTTCTCAATGTTTGGCGGCTTTGTTTGCAATTAATAAACAGTTAATGAGCTCCGAAGCACCAGGAGGCTGTTTATAACAATAACAACAGTTGATTGGGAAGTTTACATGCTTGTAAACTGTTTAATAAATGTAACCAAAGCCGTCAAAGATTGAGGAAAGATATACACGTTCGTAGGTACTTGCGTAACTGCTTCGTGAATCTGGCCCCTGACTAAAATAACAGATCTTTAATTTCTTAAAAAATAAACATTTAGATCTTTAAAATAAATTTTTTGAACATCATTATTTCACCTACTAAATAATTTAAATTTGACATTGACTAAATTCAGGTCATATCTAGAAACTGTGAGATTCATAAAGTCCGCAGACATTGTAACATTTAACACATTGAATTTGGAAACTTTCAGTGGATTGATTTGGATAATATTTAGGATGCCATTGATTTGACTTGCGAAATTTTAAATTAAAAGGCAAAAATATTTCGATCAAAGACTTAAAAAAAAAAGTAGGTTTAATGACTGGATTAAAACAGAAATTTACAGAAAATTATAATCCGAAATAATTAAATACCTTTCATGAAACTTTTGATTGTTTAAAAAATCTAGCAATGCAGTATTAATATTATGTTCATTGACAAATTCTTGGCAGTCTTTGTTTTTATTAAGAATAAAGAATATTCTTAATCTTAAGAATGAACTTTGTTCATAAATAAAGAATAGACTTTCTAATGAAACTAGTGTTGCATATACAGTTTTCAAAACAGCAAACTGTGTTATCGATTGTGCAACAGCAAAAGTCTCATTGAGAGTTATATATGTTAACTGTTAAAATATGTTGGTCTCCTTGGGCACCCAAAAATCCCCCGTCCCATCCCAAATCCTTATCCTGACCCCTTCCCAGTTCTATATAGTTGTAATGGCTTGGCGCTTTACCTTGATAATTCGCTTCCCTTCCCTTGGGCACCCAATATCATTATGTAGAAGATTAGTGCCAATTTGGGCAGATACGCTATAAAGAGGTTCGCCATCTTTTCCTGAGCTATCTAGTGTCCATTTTTAGACCCTAATCTATTTTCCTTTTTCTTAGAATCCTCTTACTACTCTCATGCTGTAATTGCACAACTGTCACTTCCTTCCGACTTTCTAATGTTCTATTCTATGGGTTTGATTCTAACTTGTCTCTCCCTCACATAGTCCTAGTTTTAGACGCTTAATCTTAAGATTTTGTTGTCCTCTCATATTCTAAGTCAATTCTTCTCCATTTTAGATGCGAGTTCCACTGGTTAAACTTCATGACCGAACACCGAAAAAGTTCCCGTTCTCATCGACGGATTTTCCGTTGCCTACTTGACGTATCCACGTCGTCCAACGCCTCTACTGGTGACTCCTGCCTGACATCCTCACCTCTTATTTCGCCTTTTAGGAGTAGCATGCCACCTCGGCCCTAAACTTCTCACTTACCATCCCTATCGAGGACGTATCTGTCTCAGAAATAGCATTAATTAGTTGGTGTCGTGTTATAGTTTCGACTCCGGCAGGTAATATAACCCAAAGCAATTTACAATTTGCGATAGCTACATTGGTGAACAGTGAAATAAAATTGTCTCTTAATTTGTGTTCCAGAATTCTCTGACTTTGTCCACTGTGCCCCATTATGTGTCTCTGCAATCACATACAAGTTCATTTCAAGTTATATTGAAATAGTGTATAATGGAGTTATTTGTTTGTCACTGCACGTCTAATTTAAAGTCCCGGAAAGGCCAACCACTTATCACGCTTTGGTCTACAGGGGCTTATTTGGTTCTGTTTGTGGCTAGAGACGACCTCGGCACTCCGCCACGGCTCAGTCCTAATCCGATTGCTTGACGGTTTTTGCTGGACGTATTTAAAAGCTTGAAAGTGCGCCTACACAGACCGACTGAACATAATCATTACAACCCCAGCAATCGTTTACTCTGACCCCTCTTTATCCTCCCACTTCACGATTCCTCAGCCTCATCTCTTTGCAGAGATCTTACCCGGAATTTCCCGCTAACTTACACATACGTTTGTCGCTAGTGATGCTGGTTCTCACATATATTGATTGCTAAATTATATAAATATTGCTATGGAAACAGAAATAAATTTAAACGTACCTCAATTTGTGATTCTGTGTCCCTAGAAGATCTCTCTCTTGATTCTTACCTGAAAATGGAATAATAGGGAATTTATTTAAACTTGAATGAAATACCCTTATACATTTATATCCTCATATAGTAAAGGCATAATTCAATCACTACGTAATCATTACCAATTTAATAAATGTAAATAAGCTGCTCAGGTGAAAACAATACTTGAGGAGCTGCTGACCTTCTGAATGGATGAAGATACTGGAATGCCCCATCTTCTGAAGGATGAGGACACTGGAATACCCTGTCTTATGCAGACAGACTAGGCCATATCGATCATGTCTTCAGCAACGTATATAGAAAAAGGCATTTCCTTCTCTGGTTTCATACATATTTTCACCGATATAATCACAGTACACCTTTAGGTTATTGATGGAGAAGGAACGAGTAATTCAATCATCCCCGAAAATACGCCAACTGTTGGTCACCATACAAAATCCGGTTCCTGAATATATGCTGCTCTTTCTCCGGTATTACTAGATGGTAAAAAATTCAAGTTACTCTACACATTTTGTCACGCTCGTCATAACAACATTTACTAATGAATTGATCCACGGGAGTAAAAGCAACCCATCTTCAGAACACAACCCGTCCTCGACTCAAGTCCATTACATCCAGCGGTCGACCCCAAAGAAGTATTCATCAATTTTATCATGCTGTTCATTCAAAACGGGAATTTTCTCAAATATAAATTAATATTATTTTACATTACCATATTGTACTTATTTAGGCACTGGTTAGGTTAGGTTAGATGTTTAGGTTCTGTTGGCGATTATTTGTATTTGTAGTACGTGGGTGAAGCATTTACAGCGTTGTGGTTCGAACAAAATTCGTCAGTGAAGCACTTGTTCCGGAAGTGTTCGAACGTCAGCAGTTGTGAGTTACCAACCCGTTCTCGCATACAAAGATCCAAGCTCGTTAATCCAGCCGCCTAACCCCCTGTTTATGAATGAAAAGTGATTTACATACGAACTCACAACTGATGACGTCCAAACGCTTCCGGAAAAAGTGCTCTGCTCACGTTCTTTGTTCGAGCCACAATTCTGTAAATGCTTCACCCATGTTCTTCAAATACAAATAATTGCCAACTAAACCTAAACACCTAACCTAACCTATGCCAAACTATACATCGAGTTTGTATGTATAATAATATTAATTAATATATGAGAACAAACGAATTTTTAATAAACAGAATGTTAAAATTGATGAATGCGTCTGGGGAGGACGGCCGCTGCTTTAAACAGCCTAGTAAGTCGCAGCTCCGACCTCCATACACAGACCCAAAAGTGATTCCATGCACCCAGCAAACTTCCTGTTTATGAATGAAAAACTGTTTACACACGACTCACAACTGCTGACGTTCGAACAATTCCGGAACAAGTGCTTCACTGACGAATTTTGTTCGAACCACAACGCTGTAAATGCTTCACCCACGTACTACAAATACAAATAATCGCCAACAGAACCTAAACACCCAACCTAATCTACGCCTATATATGCACAATATGCTATTATAACATTAATTTATATTTTAGAAAATTCCCGTTTTGAATGAACAGCATGGTAAAATTTATGAATGTCTGTGGGGTCGATCGCTGGATGGAATTGACTTGAGTCGAGGACGGGTTGAATGCTTCATCCACGTACTACAAATGCAAATAATTCGCATCAGAACCCAAATACCTAGTCTAACCCTCTCCAAACTGTACATATAATTTTAGTGCTCAATAATATTAATTTGCACATTAGAAAAAACAGAACAAACCTATTTTTATTACACAATATGTCGAAGTTAGTGAATGGGTCTTGGGGGTGACAGCCGCCGCTTTAACGAGCCCGGCCTGTTGACAAGTGGAAATAGCAATAATTGCCAACAGGACTAAACCTAAATTAGGCCTAACTATTTTACACATTCTATTATGAAATACTAGTACCTAATTTTGAAGAACTACAATTTTTTTTAAACACTTCTAAAATTGATGAATGCACCAAATATTTACCAAAACAACCTAGTCACCTAACCTAACCTACTCCTAACTATACATTGAACGCTAATATATATTAATAATAATAAATTGTATATGCTATGTATGAGAAACCTATTTTTAAAATACAATACATTAACATTGATGACTGCGTCACGGAGGATTAGCTGCCGCTTTAACGAGCCTACCCCAAGGTCAGGTTGAACTCAATTCAAAGGTTTATTAATATTAATATAAATGAGAAAATGTTGATTACACGCAGCGTTAAAATTTATATATGCATCATTGGAGTCGGCCACAGCTTCGACGAGCATAGCCCAAGAAATGCATTTTACTTGTGGCTGGATTAACAAGCAATTGGCTATTGTTGATGCGGACAGGCAGCATAAACAATGTTATGTTTGATAACAATATTTCTTTTGAAATCTTATTTTCTTTTTTTAAATGTGATGCTGACATAAGTATTTTCAAATATTTACCAAGATTACAAAATATATTACAGATCTTGAAATGTGTGGGAAAACAGATATTACAAGCCATCAAATACAATTTTCGAGCAACTTCGGAATTTTTTAAAAGATTGACTAATTTTAGGATATCTGAAGAAATTTAAAAATTTATAAACTATGCATACATTGTGACATTAGACAAACACGAATTGGAAATGCTCATGTGGATTAATTTTGACAATTCTGTTATGCAATTCATTGATTTGAAAAGGAACTAAATTTACTATAAAATATTGAAAGAGACCCATTAACGACAGGCCTAAAGCAGAAATTTCCTAAAACTGCGGTTTTAGAACTATTAGGTTCCATTTCCTGAAACGTTTGACTGTGAAAATTCTTCCAATGACTCTCGTTACAGTCCAGTTAACATGTTAATGCGAGTCACTGTTTTTAGTAATGGGCTTTCTCAGGTCTAATTGCATCAGTAGACTCACTGATGAAATCAGTGAACTAGTGGCCACATTCACGAAGCAGTTATGCAAGCACTTACGAACCTGTACATCTTTCCTCAATCTTTGACGGCTTTGGTTATATATATTAAACAGTTTACAGCATTAAAACTTCCCAATCAACTGTTGTTATTGTTATAAACAGCCTCCTGGTGCTTCGGGGCTCATTAACTGTTTAATAATTGTAAACAAAGCCGCCAGAGATTGAGAAATGATGTACAGGTTCGAAAGTGCTTGCGTAACTGCTTCGGGAATCTGGCCCTGGCTAGGGCCAGATTCACGAAGCTAGGTAGTTTAGTTCTCAAAACCACCAAATGCAAGAATGATAAATGGCATGTGGCATCGTTGGTGTAGTTGTGGGACTCACCGAGAGTTAAAGATACCGAGCGTCCTTGAAGAATGCTGCCATGTGTCTCATTCTTCGTGGGAAGATAAGAGAACTGTGCCAAAGACTGTATCACAAATTTAGGTGCCCGCTCTCAACATCGTTCCCCGCCCCTAGCCTCAAGGGACCTCGCCCAGCCTCGCAGATCATGTGGAAATCATTGACTCCAAACAGCACAGTTTTTAAACAACAGCGAATCAACGTGCGCATGCCTTAGAATAGTTAAGAAATAAGTAGTTAATCAATGAGAAAAATCGCATATGGCGATGGGAGTCATCTCCAGGCTCTCCTTTCTCACGTCTACTCCAATTGTCTATCTCAATTACGTGCCAAATAAATCGTCTCTCTATTCATCTTTCCGCAAGCTTTTAATCTAGCTATCTTATTCAATTATTTACCACCATCTATGCACCCGAAAATGTTGGCCTTTCTACCATCTATCTCAACCTTCTTCCGCAACTGTCAACCCTATCCACTCATCTCTTGGCTGAATCCCCATGGCTCATGGCCAAATTTAATAAAATGTAATATTTTAATCGTCAATATTATAAAAACCAATAAACCAAGCGAGTCATATAGAAACTATAATAAAATCCTCAACAAATCAAATAACAGAACGAAGGGTATTCTGGCGGTATTATTGCATATACATCTTTTTTTCCTCATATGCAAGAATCTTTTCTTAAGTTAACTAGTTAAACTTATTAACACACCTTAGAACAATGTGATCATGCGTATGCTCAACTGGACAGCGGACTATATGTGATTTTCTTTGCAACATATGCTAGCAACGATGATATTTCCGTCTATAGTTACGGTCGGAGTGTGTGGGGAGGATGGTGGGGATAAGGGAGGGGGGGTTGATGTTATTGTGAGGTTGGGGGGCAGGGCTGGGTAAGGGGGTTTCAAAGGAAAAGTTATTGTTCTTTCACTTTAAATGTCATGGTACGAGATAATAGTTATTGTCTCACGTAAGAAGAGTCGAGGATCGATCCAGGGAGGTCGAGGATGACAAGATGCTGACGGGAACTTGTCTGCCTCTGACAAGTTTAGATTATGGTGAACTCAGGACTTGACAGTGCATATGAAACACAGGAGACGAATTGCTGGTACTTAAGATATCCTGAGGCTACTCTCTAATTAGTCACCTGAGGCTACTCTCTCTAATTAGTTACCTGAGGCTACTGACTTTACCTGGGGCTACTGTTCATGTCGTCGGTGGTTCGAGACCCCGACTGACCAGGTAAATGAAATATTATAATCTACAATACTGTGGTTAGCAATTCATATGACTCTGGACGTAGATCATCTAAAATCTACATGCCAAAGTGGCACCTCCAAGGAAGGTCTAACGTTCCTTTTGGGGCAGCAGATATGCCTCTGGAATCCTTCCCTATTAAGGATTGTTGGTAGCTCAGTAGGCAGAGCTGCTGGCTGCTGTTTATGTGGTCAGCGGTTCGAAGGCTTCGATTGCCCAAATTGTGCATGGGGAAGGAATGTTAATATCAACGATATAGTGGATATATAGATTATAGATAGATTATAGTTTATTAGAATTAAATGTCATTGGAAAAAAGAAATTGTAACCTAACTTATTCCTCGCCAGCCGCACAACAAAAATATATATAATAATATTTGTATTTGCAAAACTATTGTTTTTATCTGTTATCTAAGAAATCTCTCCAACTACAGAGTCCAAAGAATTGGCCAACGGCAACATCTCCAAACCAAGATAAATCAACCCCAATCCGAGGATACTCATCAAGGTATCCATAAAATAATAACTACAAAAGGAAATGGTTAATCTAAATAGAATAGGAAGCATCAAAGTATTAGGAGAAACAGGAGTGAGAGGGACGAAAGTCAAAACAATAATAACTACAAGAAAAGACGGAACAAGGAGTCTACTGATTGAGTCTAACTGAGAATACACAAGCAACACACGCACACACACACTCACACACACACACACACACACACACACACACACACACACACACACACACACAAACACACACACACACACACACACACATACACACATACACACACACACACACACACACACACACACACACACACACACACACACACACACAAAAAAAAAACCAGAGGGGAAAACCAGGAAGTCACAGCTCCCAACACAACACCCCCAGAGGCGAGGGGGGAACCCACACCCAGCTACCCAGTAACACCAGAAGGGAGGACAACCCCGCCTCCCTCCTCTGCATAGAAAACCCCCCTACCCCAAACCCTCCCTGCCCCCACTCAAATGTTCAGCCAAATCTCCCTACCCCCACACCCAATCCCCACCCTTCTACCCCTCCCCTCCTCCCAAGTCCTCCCTCCCCCCCTTTCCTTCCCATCCTCCCTCCCCTTTCACCCCATACCCTCCCTGTCCCTCCTCCTTCACTGGATCCCCCGCCCCTCATCCCAGTATCCTCTGAGACCCTGTTATCCACCTCACAGGTCCTCACACCCATGGAACAGCCTCCCCCACAAGCAGAACACTCACCAAGGAGGCGATTTGAGAAGGGACAGAAGAAAGTGAGCCTCAAAGCGATGTACACTAACATAGATGGAATTACAAATAAAGCAAATGAGCTTGGAGAACTGGTACTAGAGGAAAACCCAGACATAATAGCCCTCACAGAAACAAAGATCACGAAAACGATAACAAATGCAGTGTTCCCACAGGACTATTATGTTATGAGGAAAGAGAGGGAAGGAAGAGGTGGGGGTGGTGTAGCTCTGCTGGTAAGAAAAGGCTGGGATTTTGAGGAGATGGATATTCAGGGCTGTGAAGGTTTCAGTGACTACATAGCAGGTACTGTAACAAATGGAGGGAAAAAAATTATAGTCGTAGTCATATATAATCCACCACCATATGACAGAAGACCTAGACAGGAATATGATAGAAACAATATGGCCACCATTAACATAATAGAAAGAGCAGCTTCTGTGGCTAGCAGGAATGGATCTGGACTACTAATTATGGGAGACTTCAACCATGGGAAGATAGATTGGACGAACAGAGACCGGCATGGAGGACCAGAAACATGGAGAGCTAAGCTGCTGGACGAGGCAACAAGAAACTTTCTAAGCCAGCACGTCAAAGAACCAACAAGAATGAGAGGAGAAGATGAACCAGCAATGCTTGATTTGATATTTACCCTAAATGAGTGGGATATAAGGGAAGTTAAGATGGAAGCGCCCTTGGGAATGAGTGACCACAGTGTATTGAACTTTGAGTACCTGGTAGAGCTAGGACTTATCTCCCCCAAAAAAGAACTAGGAATCAAAAGGCTGGCATACCGAAAGGGGAATTATGAACAGATGAGAAGTTTCCTAAGTGAAATACCTTGGGACACAGACCTCAGAGACAAGTCTGTACAGGGTATGATGGACTATGTTACCCAAAAGTGTCAGGAGGCAGTAAACAGGTTCATCCCGGCCCAAAGGGAAAAATCCGAGAAGCAACAGAAGAATCCATGGTGTAATAGGGCATGTATGGAAGCGAAGAAACTGAACAAAAAGGCGTGGAGGAACTTCCGGAATAACAGAACACCAGAAAGCAGAGAGAGATACCAGAGAACCAGGAATGAGTACGTCAGGGTGAGAAGAGAAGCAGAGAAAAATTTTGAAAATGATATAGCAAACAAAGCCAAGACCGAACCAAAGCTAGTCCACAGTCTAATCAGAAGGAAAACAACAGTGAAAGAACAGGTATTGAAACTTCGAACAGGCGAGGACAGGTATACAGAGAATGACAGAGAGGTGTGTGAGGAACTCAACAAGAGGTTCAGGAGGTCTTCACAGTAGAACAAGGTGAGGTCACTGTGCTAGGAGAAAGGGAGGTAAACCAGGCGGCCTTGGAAGAGTTCGAAATTACGAGAGAGGAGGTCAAGAGACACCTGCTGGATCTGGATGTTAGAAAGGCTGTTGGTCCAGATGGGATCTCACCATGGGTACTGAAAGAGTGTGCAGAGGCACTTTGCTTGCCACTCTCCATAGTGTATAGTAAGTCACTGGAGACGGGAGACCTACCAGAAATATGGAAGACGGCGAATGTGGTCCCAATATACAAAAAGGGCGACAGACAAGAGGCACTGAACTACTGGCCAGTGTCCTTGACTTGTATACCATGCAAGGTGATGGAGAAGATCGTGAGAAAAAACCTGGTAACACATTTGGAGAGAAGGGACTTCGTGACAAATCGCCAACATGGGTTCAGGGAGGGTAAATCTTGCCTTACAGGCTTGATAGAATTCTACGATCAGGTGACAAAGATTAAGCAAGAAAGAGAGGGCTGGGCGGACTGCATTTTCTTGGATTGTCGGAAAGCCTTTGACACAGTACCGCATAAGAGGCAGGTACATAAGCTGGAGAGACAGGCAGGTGTAGCTGGTAAGGTGCTCCAGTGGATAAGGGAGTATCTAAGCAATAGGAAGCAGAGAGTTACGGTGAGGGGTGAGACCTCCGATTGGCGTGGTCACCAGTGGAGTCCCACAGGGCTCTGTACTCGGCCCTATCTTGTTTCTGATATATGTAAATGATCTCCCGGAGGGTATCGATTCATTTCTCTCAATGTTTGCGGACGATGCTAAAATTATGAGAAGGATTAAAACAGAAGAGGACTGTTTGAGGCTTCAAGAAGACCTAGACAAGCTGAAGGAATGGTCGAACAAATGGTTGTTAGAATTTAACCCAACCAAATGTAATGTAATGAAGATAGGTGTAGGGAGCAGGAGGCCAGATACAAGGTACCATCTGGGAGAGGAAATTCTTCAGGAGTCAGAGAAGGAAAAAGACTTGGGGGTTGATATCACGCCAGACCTGTCTCCTGCAGCACATATCAAGCGGATAACATCAGCGGCATATGCCAGGCTGGCCAACATACGAACGGCGTTCAGAAACTTGTGTAAAGAATCATTCAGAACTTTGTATACCACATATGTCAGACCAATCCTGGAGTATGCAGCCCCAGCATGGAGTCCATATCTAGTCAAGGATAAGACTAAACTGGAAAAGGTTCCAAGGTTTGCCACCAGACTAGTACCCGAGCTGAGAGGTATGAGCTACGAGGAGAGACTACGGGAATTAAACCTCACTTCGCTGGAAGACAGAAGAGTTAGGGGGGACATGATCACCACATTCAAGATTCTGAAGGGAATTGATAGGGTAGATAAAGACAGTCTATTTAACACAAGGGGAACACGCACAAGGGGACACAGGTGGAAACTGAGTGCCCAAATGAGCCACAGGGATATTAGAAAGAACTTTTTTAGTGTCAGAGTGGTTGACAAATGGAATGCATTAGGGGGTGATGTGGTGGAGGCTGACTCCATACACAGTTTCAAATGTAGATATGACAGAGCCCGATAGGCTCAGGAATCTGTACACCTGTTGATTGACGGTTGAGAGGCGGGACCAAAGAGCCAGAGCTCAACCCCCGCAAACACAACTAGGTGAGTACAACTAGGTGAGTACACACATACTAGACATGAATAAGGTGCAAAGATGGTCAGAGAAATGGCTAGGTGACTGGAGACCAAAGGGACAGTACACAATGAAGGAAAACTACCTGTGACGATTGGAGAAAGAGACCTTGCAGTGGACCTAACACCAAATCTAACTCGTAAGACACATTTAAATAAGATAATGACCGCAGCGTACTTTACGCTAGCAAACGTTAAAATATCATTCACAAACGTAAGCAAGGAGGCATTTAGAGCACTTTACACTGCCTATGTGAGACCAGTCTTAGAGAGTGCAGTCCCATCATGGAACCCCCACTTGAAGAAACAAATAAAGAGACAGGAACAGGTTCAGACATTTGCGACGAGACTCGTCCCAGAATTGCGAGGGATGGGTTTGAAGAGCGACTGAAAGAACTGAACCTGACGACGCTAGTTAAAAGGAGGGAGGGGGAAGATATGGCAGACATATATGAAATACATAGGGTGATTGACAGAGTGGAAAAAGACGAAATGTTCACGCTGAATACCCACAGAACAAGGGGACATGGGTGGAAGCTGGAAACTCAGATCAGTCATAGAAATGTTAGAAAGTTTTCATTTAGCGTGAGAACAGTGGGAAAAGGGGAATGAACTAAAATAACAGGTTTTGGAACCAAACTCTGCTAATAATTTTAAAAGTAGATATGATAGGGAAGTAGGACAGAAGCATTACTTTAAACAACCGATGGCTAGAAAGGAGGGATCCAAGAAGCAATGCTCGATCCTGCAGGCATAAATAGGCGAGTATAAATTGGTGAGTACACAAACACGCACCTCACACATACACATACACCGAGGGATCCCTATTATAAAGAACCCAAAGCAAACGCCGCCTGCGACTCTTACTAATGATAGGACCTTAGCAACATGACAAGCAGGGTCGCTAATTGGCACACACCTGTACACTGTAGCACCTGCACACCTCACCTGGGGACCCGAGGCCAGGTAAAACTCCACAAACCCAACATATGGTGATGTCAGCTTGCTTTATTATCCCCAACACACAGTTCTCACCCCTGGACATTACTCCACACGTAGTTAGGACCTGTTAGCGGGGTCCTTATACTCTCTGCCGCCGGATAATTGCTCACACCTGTGTTAATTAAAAATCTTTAATTAGCAGGTAGAAGGCCAGGGTAATTATATTACATTCCCGCCTAACAAGAATCGCTACGGAGGCTCTTAATTACCGTATAGAAGCAGGACTTTCGACCCACAGAGGTCTGATATATTCCTTCCAGGTGAGGAGCGAGGATAATACCGCAGCATACGGCTAGGACCCGGCGCGTCCCGGGTCTCACCTTCTGCGGAATTCTGGCTTTGTTGTTACTTATTACCAAAATGTTTTGATGTTTTTTGGTCAACATTTACTAGACCATCTTTCAGTGTTTATTGGATAACTGCATCTTAAAGTTTACACGGAGGAGACAACGTCGCCAAAGATGACTTACTGCAAGAATCAAATGACAGTTAATACATGTTCCTGAGACTCCCACGAAGATCTACCAGTTGACTAAGTCACCAGCGCACGAATGGTTTTAGAACAACTGTCCACGATGCAGTGGCAAGCAATTTATATGACTAGGACGTAGACCACCTGGCGCCTTCATGCCAAAGGAACACCTCATAGAAAAGCCTAAAGTTTCAGTTAGAGAGCAGATAGGTATATCTGGAATCTTTCCCATCAAGGGATGTTGGTATCTCATCTTGTGCAAGAAACCTCCGTTTCGTTGCCCAGAAGACTTAATCTCAACCAGGTTGGGGAGACTTTGAGCTGCCAAGCAAACTTCTTTACCAGGCGTATACTGGGGCTCCAGCACCAGGATATTCTCCACAGACAGCAGTGTGTGTGATCACGCCTTCTGATCAGCCATTGTTGGGTTATCGGTGGTGGGAGACAACTTGGACTATAAACAAGACCTGAAGGAGATTGAAAAGGCATTATCTGGCTCATGAAAGGAACATCTATTGAAGCTCTTTATTGTAAAATGAAAGAGGTTCAAAAGTGGGTTATATCCATAGGAGAAACAGAAACATGGAGAAAGCGTGCATCAAGAAGATCTGGCACCAAAGTCTGGTGGACTCCCGGTGAAGATCGGTAAGTATATTCCTTTGTGGATACAATCCTGCTTCTAAACAGGGAAGATGGGACAGTTGCAACTATAGCAACCAGGAAAAGGCAGACCAACTGCCAGACCATTGTCCTGCCCAGACACATTTACCCTGATCGTGAACGACAACCTCCCCATCCTGCTCCAGACACTAGGACAGAACGGTCTGAAGTTGTTATTCAACAGATTGAAGTTCACCATTTCCTTAAATCACTAGACATCTGAAAGTCAGTGGCGGCCGGTCAGGTCAGCCCAAGACTATTGTACAGTTGTGTAGACCTACGGGTTCAGGACTCTCATATATGACTACCCACCTTGCCTAGTTCAAGGAATTTAAGCCTACTTATGAATGAAGACATATGTAGTTCCAGTAAAAAAAAATAATGAATTGTTAAGTGGCCTGTAACTACAGAATGGCGTCATAATGCTTTCCAATTACTGGCAAAATACTTGTCATCTGTCAACAATGAAATATTTTTTGACCTTCATCGACTACAATGTGGTTGAATATATATATATATATATATATATATATATATATATATATATATATATATATATATATATATATATATATATATATATATATATATATATATTTAGAAAAGTTCGTTCTGCTGCTGATATTTGATTGATTGATTGATTGATGAAGATTAAGCCACCCATAAGGTGGCACGGGCATGAATAGCCCGTAAGTGGTGGCCCTTTTGAGCCATTACCAGTATCAATAGATGATACTGGAGATCTGTGGAGGTGCGACTGCACCCTGCGTGACGGGAGATGTCTCCCGTGGCTGATATTTTGGTAACTCTCTCCGCTAAGTGGTATCAGTCATTGGTCGAGTCCCAGACCAATTGCCTTGTTGCAGTGAGGATTTATAGTGTCATTAATCGGGTACGACACACTGGATTATTAACAATGATTCAAGCACTAGGTATCTTAGGCTCCATTTAACGCTGTCATATGACGCTTTGAAACTATCGTCTTGGATAGTGTGTGTGTGTGTGTGTGTGTGTGTGTGTGTGTGTGTGTGTGTGTGTGTGTGTGTGTGTGTGTGTGTGTGTGTGTGTGTGTGTACTCATCTAGTTGTACTCACCTAGTTGTGTTTGCGGGGGTTGAGCTCTGGCTCTTTAGTCCAGCCTCTCAACCGTCAATCAACAGGTGTACAGATTCCTGAGCCTACTGGGCTCTACCATATCTACACTTGAAACTGTGTATGGATTCAGCCTCCACCACATCACTTCCTAATGCATTCCATTTGTCAACCACTCTGACACTAAAAAAGTTCTTTCTAATATCTCTGTGGCTCATGTGGGCACTTAATTTCCTCCTGTGTCCCCTTGTGCGTGTGCCCCTTGTGTTAAATAGATTGTCTTTATCAACCCAATCAATTCCCTTGAGAATCTTGAATGTGGTGATCATGTTCCCCTAACTCTTCTGTCTTCCAGCGAAGTGAGGTTTAATTTCCGTAGTCTCTCCTCGTAGCTCATATCTCTCAGCTCGGGTACTAGTCTGGTGGCAAACCTTTGAACCTTTTCCATTTTAGTCTTATGCTTGACTAGATATGGACTCCATGCTGGAGCCGCATACTCCAGTTGGAACAAGTTAGGTGAGAAGGTGGCGGACGCCAAGACCGTCAGTAGTTTCAAAGCGTTATATGACAAAGAGTGCTGGGAAGACGGGACACCACGAGCGTAGCTCTCATCCTGTAACTACACTTAGGTAATTACACTTAGGTAATTACACACACACACACAGATCGAACCCTGGTCCCTAGGTCCACGAGTCTTGAGCGCTATCCACTCAGCCAGCCAGCCCCTCTCTAACAGACGCAAATGTGTGTGTGTGTATATGTGTGTGTGTGTGTGTGTGTGTGTATGTGTGTGTGTGTGTGTGTGTGTGTGTGTGTGTGTGTGTGTGTGTGTGTGTGTGTGTGTGTGTGTGTGTGTCCGGGGGAGGAAGGGGGGTGCGCGCGCGCGGTTAGCGTGAGTGTAGATGGGAACATATAAGAGAGTTAGCATATATAGTCAACACGTAATTGCACTCACACCAACGTTGAGTGCACTAAATGAACTCAAGAGCTTAAACAAACACCCGCAGGAGAGCCCTCGACCCCACACACCCAAAAATGAATCAGGAAGGACCCGCTCAAAGTGCTTCCTTTTTGCAGAAAAATTCTCGTTTGCAAAGCTCTTACTTGTGTTGGCTCGGGTTGCCCGTCCTCTCCTTACTCCAGCGGTATTGTGAGAGGCTCTGGAGGGTGGGCTGGTGAGAGAGAGAGAGAGAGAGAGAGAGAGAGAGAGAGAGAGAGAGAGAGAGAGAGAGAGAGAGAGAGAGAGTGAGTCAGAGAAAGTCAAAAGACAGAGAGAACGAGAGATACAACCAGCGAACCAGTGAGAGATAATGAGATATACCAGCTTCCAGGCTGGTCCCATGAGACAAGCCGCTGCCATCCTGCTAACTCTGCACACACCAAGGTTTATCGAACTGTTGTAGATGTTGACTACACACCGCCACCATCGAGGCTGAAGAAAAAAAAACATTTTTGACTGCTATATTATTTGTATCCGGTTGAGTGTGCCTTGACTACCATTGAAAACTCAGACGCAAATGGTGAACAAAATATTGTTCATTTATTTTTTTTTTCTTTGCATTACGAATGTAAAAAAAATAATCAATATTTAAAAAGTATTTATAAGAAGTTAAGTAATCTAGTAAAGCCCTTTGAAGGAAAGAGTAAATAGCCCAGGAAGCCTTTTGCTCACTGCCATCCCAGGTCAGAGAGCCTGCTCAAGGTGCACTCTGCAGCTCATCAAACACGCGCGCGCACACACGCGCACACACACACACACACACACACACACACAGGAACTGACAGGATAGATAAAGATAAACTGTTTAACACAGGTGGTACTCGAACAAGGTTGACACAGGTGGAAAGTGAGTATCCAAATGAGCCACAGGGACGATATAAATAACCTTTTCAGAGTCAGAGTAGTTAACGGATAAAATGCATTAGGCAGTGATGAGGTGAAGGCTAACTCCATACACAGTTTAAAACATAGATTTGATAGAGCCCAGTAGGCTCAGGAATCTGTACACCAGAGGTTGAGTGGCTCTGCTGATAAAGAAGGAGTGGAGTTTCGAAGAGATGGATATGCTGGGCTGTGAAGGGTTCATAGACCATATAACAGGTACAACAATAATAGTAGTAGTAATATATATATATATATATATATATATATATATATATATATATATATATATATATATATATATATATATATATATATATATATATCCCCCCTTTAAATGAGAGTACACCCTAATATGAGTACGACAGAAAACTTGGCAAGCATCAATATAATATAGACAGCAGCCTCTGTTGCTTTCGGGAATGGATCCATGCTGTTAATGGTGGAAGACTTCAAATATGGAAAAATAGACTGGAAGAACATGGGACCCACATGGATGAACAGTTTCACGGTGAGCTAAAATATTGCATATAACAATAACAAACTTTCTAAATCAACAAGTCAAGGAATCCATTAGAATGAGAGACATTGACGAACCAGCTAGATTTGATCTGATATTCACCCTGAACTAGATAGACATAAAGGAAGTCAAACTTGGGGACCCAATGGTTATGAGTGACTACAGTATACTGACATTTGAATATCTAGTGGAAGTAGGCATAACCTTCCCAAGAAAGGGACCGGTTAGGACAGGGGTGACATACCAAAAGAGAAACTATGATGAAATGAGAAAGTTCCAAATAGGAATACCATTCGAAACAACTCAGAGGAAAGTCTGGACATGACATGATGAATTACAATGCCCAGAAGTGCCATGAGACAGAAGACAAGCAAAAGGACAAAATAAAAAGCAAAAGCGGAATCTGTGGTATAATCAGACATTTGAGGAATCAAGGCAATTAAATACGAAATTCTGGAGGAACTCTAGAAATAACAGAACACTTGAAAAGCAGAGGGCCATACCAAAGAGCCAGAACTGAGTACCTCAGTGTGAGAAGAGAAGCAGAGAGACAGTATAGTAATGACATAGCAAATAAAACCAAGCTCGAACCAAAACTGCTTAACAGCCACGTTAAGAAGAAGGCAACAGTGAAAAAACAGAGGATAAAATTGAGAATGGGGGAAGACAGGTATACAGAGAATGACAAGGTGTGTTAAGAACTCAACAAGAGATCCCAGGAGGTCTTCACAATAGAAGAAGAAGTCCCTGAACTAAGTGAGGTGGCAATTGTCCAGGCAGCTTGGAAGAATTTGATATTATCAGTGATTTGGTTAGGAGGTATTTGCTGTATCTGGACATGACAAATACTATTGAACCTAACTGAATCTCACCATTGATACTAAAACAGGGAGCAGAAGCACTTTACATATAACTCTCTGTCTATAGAGTTTAATAAGTCACTGGGAAGAAGAAACCTACCAGAAAGTTGGTAGACAACTAACTTAGTCGCAATATACAAAAAAGGGTGACAGGTAAGAGACATTGAACTACAGGCCAGTGTCTGTAACTCGTATACCGTTCAAGATGATGGAGATGATCGTAAGGAAAGTGTAGTAGCACATCTGGAGAGAAGGGACTTTGTAACACACCACCATGGGTTCAGGGATGGCAAATCGTGACTCACAGGAATTCAATGATCAGGTGACAAAAACTTAAGCAAGATAGAGAGGGATAGGCAGACTACCTTTTCTTCGACTGTCAGAAAGCATTTGACACAGTACTTCATAAGTGCATAACATGGAGAAACAGTCAGGGAGTAACAGATAAAGTGCTCCAATGTATACCTAAGCCAAAAAAAACAGCGAGGTACTGAAAGGGGTGAGATTTCAGAATAGCGAGATGTCACCAGCAGAGTCCCACAGGGCTCTATACTCGGACCTATCCTGTTTCTGATATATGTCAATGATCTACCAGAGGGTAATTCCTCTCAATTTTTACTAAAGATACAAAAATTATTAAGATTAAAACAAGACGGCAAGAGACTACAAGACGACCAGAACAAACTAGGTGAGCACAAATAGGTGAGTACACACACACCTATCCTGTTTCTCATATATGCAAATAATCTTCCAGAGAGAATAGACTCATTCCTCGCAATGTTTGCTGATGATGCAACAATTATGAGAAGGATTAAGATAGAGGAAGACAGCATGAGGCTACAAGTATACCCAGACAAATTGAAAGAATTGTCCAACAAATGGCTACTAGAACTTAATTCAAGTAAATGCCAAGTAATGAGACTAAATGTAGGGACAAGGAGGCCGGACATAAGGCAATGAATAGGAGATAAAATCCTTCGTGAAATGGACAGGAAGAAGGGTCCAGGTTTTAATATCACATCGATCCTGTCTCCTGAAGCCAACATCGATAGGATATCATCAGCTGAATTTGTGAAGTTGGCTAACAAATGAACTATCTCTAGAAATTTGTGCGAGGAGTCCATCAGAACCATACATTCCACATATGTCAGACCAATTCTTCAGCGTGCAGCTCTAGGATGGAGCCCATGTCTAGTCAAGCAAAAGACGAAATTAGAGAGGGTTAAAAAAAATGCAACACGAGAAGCCCCAGAACAACGAGGTATGTTTAATTAGGAAAGGCTACATGAATTAAACCTCAAATCGACTTAAGACATGAGACTTAGAGGAGACTTGATTACCAAATACAAAATTCGCAGGGCAATTGATGAAGACCATACCATTTAGCATGGTTGGCACTGGCACAAAGGGACACAGGTGGAAACTGAGTATCCAAATGAGCCACACAGACATTAGAAAGAATTTTGTCATGAGTAATTAACAAATGGTGTGCACCACAAAGGGATGTGGTGGAGGCAGACTCGATACACAGTTTCAACTGTAGATATGACAGAGCACAATAGGCTCGGGAGGGAACCTGTACCTCACATCACTGACTGTTGAGTGGCGAGACCAAAGAGTAGAAACTGAACCCCCAAGCAAGCACAGTAAGGTGAGAACAAACAAGTGAGTAAACACACACACGCGAAGCATAAACAGGAAAATGTTTTAGATAAAAATATATTTGGTATACATTATTTACTTATTAATAATAATAATAAATATACACAATGAAATCACATTAACGTGGTAAATCAATGAGAAAATCAGTCTACGAGCCTTGAGAAGGATTCGAACCCGCACACTTGGTACTCCCACACACACGGCCTAAACCACTACCCCACGACAGGGTTACAAGCAGTGCAACCAGGGATTCAACTGAATCTTTTAGAGGTCCTGAGGCTTCCACTGAAACCTTGACTGGACTTCAATGAAAGTCTCAGGACCCCCCCCCCCCCCCTCCGTAGGATATGGTCATTTTCTTTGACTATGCCGGGGTGTAGACATAGTCAAAGTCTAGGGTGTGTGCTTGGCAGTACCAAATATTTGGGTTCGAATCCTTCTCCTCCTCATCCTCATTGTTGTTACTTATTTTTCGTTGATATATGCCGTTAATGCGATTTCAATGTTCAGTAATAATCATAAAAAATAATAATAATTATAGTTATCCATTTCGAGACCTTTGCAGAATACCGACAGACCAACCACATCTCTTGTGAAATAAAGATTAGACAACACGGTAATGAGTCAAACACACTGCATTTGCTTCTCATTACATGCAAAGTGAAAATAAAACCTGTCAAATCGACAGGTTTGAAAACGAAGTTTTAGACGAAAACTCCGTCTAATCATGGCTCTTTTTTTCCTACCAACTTTACATAAGAAAGAACACAGGAATATAAAAAATGACTAGCGAGTACCTCATTATAAATCTGAATTGGGAGTAGTAAGGAGTTAAACATCCTATAGAATCGTGTTGATATTCTACCATTATGAATGGTCTATGAAACAAGCTAGTTCCCGAGCCCATTTACCTTCATCATTCCTCACTGGCGGAGGAAAGACATAAATTGTCATCACTTTTGATATGGTAATTAATTGGTTGCATATCAATGGCTCTTTGGTTTGTTTAATCGTATAATCGGACTGTGTATATATGGTGTTGTGAGACATTCCAGCAGTGGGGTTATATACGAAGCAACACTAACTTGACAACCTCATCTCAAAGATAAAGAACAAATTAAAGGGTTTCATTATTATTTACAACTTCCTTAAAAATCTCTTGACATCTCTTGACGTGTCAATTTTCAAAATATTTACATAGGAGTTGGCCTCTGATGTATACATGAGGATTTAGTCTAATATGGCGTGCTGCTGGCAACCATGAAGGCCCAGTTAAAGTCATCATTATAAATCCTCATTATAAACTACTATATTGACCCCATAGTAGTTTAAATCGAGGATTGGTAAACTACTTCTGGCCGATTCCATCTTCTTCTTCTGGCTGAAGATTCCCATCAGCTCCAAGACTCAGCCCGTTCTCGCTACCGTTCCCAACGGCAAGAAAGTGTCGTGCTAATGTGCCCTTATCCTAGGAAACAGAAAGTGGGACATGATGTCTAATTTCTCGAGCCGCTACTACTTTCTTGTTGGTAGTTTTTTGGCCTTGGGTAGAGTGAGGCTGGTGAGTATGAGTATACGGTGAGTATGAGTATACGGTGAGTATGAGTATATGGTGAGTATGAGTATACGGTGAGTATACGTTATAATGCGACGTGCTATAAAGAGGAAAGGTTGCACAGTCTTGTTATATTTAACGTCAACTGCTGCAGCTAAAACAATTTGCTTCGTTTCTCTCTTAAACCGAATTCCTTTTAATAAGTTTTTTAATCAAAGTTTTGTTAATTTTTAGCAGGAAATATTATTATATTATTATTATATTATTATTATTATTATTATTGTAAAATATTATTATTAATAATATAATTATTGAAGAACAAATCCACAGCAGCCTGTATGAGAGTTCGAACCTCCTCAGTAATGAATATAATTATTATTGTATAATTATTTTTATTAATATTATTATTATTTTATTAGTATTATAAATAAATTCCAATTATTAATAATGTACTATTAGTTACACCAAAAAATATTATCTCAAAGTTATTATAGCACATTTAATGATAAAACAGTATTGTAAAAATGTAAATGCTAAGACAGTTTTTAACATCTCAAATTCATCAAAGTACTTTCTCATCCTCCTGTGTTATTATTTTAATGTTCGTGTTTGTTAAATATCATGTGTTCTGGTTATATTAATTATTACATCACCGAAATAAAGATTAAATTCATTTATCAGAATCTGTAGCCCCTCTTTAAGTATGATAATTTATTCTCAGTAATTCACCTTTTTCCCGTAACCTATTTTGCATAATTCATGATTAATTTCCACTGTGTACCCATGAGAGCTAACAGCGGACCGCGCACCACTGATCCTTCAAGTGGAGAAAAAACCAATGAACTAAATTTGCTGAGAACTCCACTCGAGTCTGGAGAAGTCTGGAGGATAAAAACAGCGAGAGAGGCAAGTGGAGTGTAGCGAGGAGGTCCCCCAGGCCTACCGTCAACACTTGGGGACCACAAGCGCTAAGAGATTACCACTGGCAAACTAATTTCTTGCGAAGATTAGTTTCGTAATCGTTTAAATACGTGGGAAGGGAGGAGGGGGGGGGGGGGGGGGGGTAGGGGATGGATGGTGCCGGTCGGTTTGGGGAGCCGGTCGGCCGAGCGGACAGCACGCTGGATTTGTGATCCTGTGGTCCTGGGTTCGATCCCAGGCGCCGGCGAGAAACAATGGACAGAGTTTCTTTCACCCCTATGCCCCTGTTACCTAGCAGTAAAATAGGTACCTGGGTGTTAGTCAGCTGTCACGGGCTGCTTCCTGGGGGTGGAGGCCTGGTCGAGGACCGGGCCGCGGGGACACTAAAAAGCCCCGAAATCATCTCAAGATAACCTCAAGATCTCAAGATATGGTGGTTTGATGGCCGCTGTGTCGAGCACAGATTCGCTAACACTGACCTCCTCCGTCCTGCCGTTCAGGGCTGCGTTTTGTAGTGATAGTTCAGTGTTTACTGAACGCCAGACGCGGCTTCGCCACACTTCAGCTATAGTACTCCGGGTGTTGCAACCGTTCCTTCTCTCCTCACCTCTGTTGCTCCATATCTTATCCACTCCACACCACCCTCACTCCACATCTCTTAACTGTCAAAAAACTGGTGGACAGATTCCTGAGCCTATTGGTTGATTGACAGTTGACAGGTGGGACGGAAGCTCAACCCTCCCAAGCACAACTAGGTGATGACAATTAAGTGAGTACACCACCCCTCACTACCCACCTCCCTCACTCCACACCACACTCACTCCACACCACCCTCACTCCACTCCACCCTCACTACCCAACTCCCTCACTCCACACCACCCTCACTCCACACCACCCTCACTCCACACCACCCTCACTCCACACCACCCTCACTCCACACCACCCTCACTCCACACCACCCTCACTACCCAACTCCCTCACTCCACACCACCCTCACTCCACACCACCCTCACTCCACACCACCCTCACTCCACACCACCCTCACTCCACACCACCCTCACTACCCAACTCCCTCACTCCACACCACCCTCACTCCACACCACCCTCACTCCACACCACCCTCACTCCACACCACCCTCACTCCACACCACCCTCACTCCACACCACCCTCACTCCACACCACCCTCACTCCACACCACCCTCACTCCACACCACCCTCACTCCACACCACCCTCTCTCCACACCACCCTCTCTCCACACCACCCTCACTCCACACCACCCTCACTCCACACCACCCTCACTCCACACCACCCTCACTCCACACCACCCTCACTCCACACCACCCTCACTCCACACCACCCTCACTCCACACCACCCTCACTCCACACCACCCTCACTCCACACCACCCTCACTCCACACCACACTCACTCCACACCACCCTCACTCCACACCACCCTCACTACCCAACTCCCTCACTCCACACCACCATCACTTCACACCATCCTCACTCCACACCATCCTCACTACCCACCTCCCTCACTCCACACCACACTCACTCCTCACCACCCTCACTCCACACCACCCTCACTCCACACCACCCTCACTCCACACCACCCTCACTCCACACCACCCTCACTCCACACCACCCTCTCTCCACACCACCCTCACTCCACACCACACTCACTCCACACCACCCTCACTCCACACCACCCTCACTCCACACCACCCTCACTCCACACCACCCTCACTCCACACCACACTCACTCCACACCACACTCACTCCACACCACCCTCACTCCACACCACACTCACTCCACACCACCCTCACTCCACACCACCCTCACTCCACACCACCCTCACTACCCAACTCCCTCACTCCACACCACCCTCACTCCACACCATCCTCACTCCACACCATCCTCACTACCCACCTCCCTCACTCCACACCACACTCACTCCACACCACCCTCACTCCACACCACCCTCACTCCACACCACCCTCACTCCACACCACCCTCACTCCACACCACCCTCACTCCACACCACCCTCACTCCACACCACCCTCTCTCCACACCACCCTCACTCCACACCACACTCACTCCACACCACCCTCACTCCACACCACCCTCACTCCACACCACCCTCGCTCCACACCACACTCACTCCACACCACCCTCACTCCACACCACCCTCACTCCACACCACCCTCACTCCACACCACCCTCACTCCACACCACCCTCTCTCCACACCACCCTCACTCCACACCACCCTCACTCCACACCACCCTCACTACCCAACTCCCTCACTCCACACCACCCTCACTCCACACCACCCTCACTCCACACCACCCTCACTCCACACCATCCTCACTCCACACCATCCTCACTACCCACCTCCCTCACTCCACACCACACTCACTCCTCACCACCCTCACTCCACACCACCCTCACTCCACACCACCCTCACTCCACACCACCCTCACTCCACACCACCCTCACTCCACACCACCCTCACTCCACACCACCCTCACTCCACACCACCCTCACTCCACACCACCCTCTCTCCACACCACCCTCACTCCACACCACCCTCACTCCACACCACACTCACTCCTCACCACCCTCACTCCACACCACCCTCACTCCACACCACCCTCACTCCACACCACCCTCACTCCACACCACCCTCTCTCCACACCACCCTCACTCCACACCACACTCACTCCACACCACACTCACTCCACACCACACTCACTCCACACCACACTCACTCCACACCACACTCACTCCACACCACACTCACTCCACACCACCCTCACTCCACACCACCCTCACTCCACACCACCCTCACTCCACACCACCCTCACTCCACACCACCCTCACTCCACACCACCCTCACTCCACACCACCCTCACTCCACACCACCCTCACTCCACACCACCCTCACTCCACACCACCCTCCTGCTAAATAAAGCCCCATAGAACACATTCACAATATACAAAATAAAAACAACATTGCACAGACCATATACACTGACGGATCACTCAATACAGCTACAGGGAGGGCAGGAAGTGCTGTTATTGCTCATCAGCCCGATGGCAGCACAATTCAAAGGAATATTAGAGTAACTGGGCATCCACAATGCAAGCTGAGTTGGTAGCAATACTGGTAACACTAGAAATTATTGACAACATTGAAGTAGACAGCCTAATTATTTCCGACTCCCTTTCCTCACTACAAGCAATAAACAGTTTGCAATCAAGGAATAACGTGCTTGTCTCAAAAGACATAGATATATAAGCCTACTTAACAAGAGGGTAAATATCTAAATGTTGTGGATTCCTTCTCACATTGGCCTGCAGGAACATGATAAAGTTGACGCCCTTGCTAAGGTTGCAGTAAATAAAGAGTGTTGAACGGAATCTAGAATTATCAAAAAGGTCCCTTAAAAGTATCATTAGACGAGAACTCCTGCATAGATTTGAAGAAAGTAGAACAGTGCAAACTGGAACTAACAGGTCCATTGTTGATCACAATGAAATGTGTGAAGTAAAACATGTGTATGGGGCAAGTAACAAACTAAGTAGACTATCAGATGTTGTCACAACTCGAATAAGACCCTCACTCCACACCACCCCCATACCACACCACCTCCACTCCACACTACCCACACTCCACACCACCCCCATACCACACCACCTCCACTCCACACCACCCACACTCCACACCACCCACACTCCACACTACCCCCACTCCACACCACCCTCACACCCCCACCACTCCACACCACCCTCACACCACGCACACTCCACACCACCCTCACACTACCCCCACTCCACACCACCCCCACTCCACACCACCCCCACTCCACACCACCCTCACACCCCCCACACTCCACACCACCCTCACACCACGCACACTCCACACCACCCTCACCTTACCCCATCTCCACACTACCCCCACTCCACACCACCCCCACTCCACACCACCCCCACTCCACACCACCCCCACTCCACACCACCCCCACTCCACACCACTCCCACTCCACACCACCCTCAAACCCCAACACTCCACACCACCCACACTCCACACCACCCCCACTCCACACCCAGGAGGGCCGGGGCACAAGTGGACCATGAATATTGATCAGGGTGTTGACTAAGCGTCGGGTTGAGTCAGTAAACCCAGCCAGGCAATGTTTGGCAAATAGGGCGACGAATTTTATCGTTACTCTTGCTTCGAGTACTCCTCACTCTCTCTCTCTCTCTCTCTCTCTCTCTCTCTCTCTCTCTCTCTCTCTCTCTCTCTCTCTCTCTCTGTCTCTCTCTCACTATCTATCTATCTATTCGCCCCCTAAACGTCGTCCTTGTTCTTTAGCGCCCATCCTTCATCTTCCCACTTCATCCTCCATCTTTCATTTTCTGCGTTCTATTTTTCATATTCCTTCTTTCCCGGTCCCTACTGGTTCTGTAACAGGGTTGAGGATTTGTGGAATCAATTACCGCGTAACATAATAGAAGTAGGATCCCTTGATTGTTTCAAGTGTAGGTTAGACATATATATACGAATGAGATTAGGTAGATATATATAGAAGATGTCTCGTATGGGCCAAAAGGCTTTCTGCAGTTAACTGCATTCTTAAGGTTTCATGTTCTTATGTTCTGTTTGTCCAAAGTTGGAGGCCAGACGCTTGGGGGTTAACCTCACCCAAATTGGCATAGGGAATGGTCTGGGGTACGGGATGAACATAGGCTGGCCACAGTCACCAAAATTAAACAAATGAACAGCGTGCCAGTGCCACATTCAAACCCCCACGACGATTTTTTTGCTTCTACCAAAGTGCAGTGGCAGACCATCCACGGCATTTTATAAAAGTAAAAGGGGGGTAACTGTTCTTTTTTAAGTATTTCACTTCAGTGAGCTCTTCTCACTGTTAGGTCACCAGTGACAGGATATAATGTGTGTGGGGTTATGTCTAATCCACACATTAGACCATTATATTTTTTTCATGAAAGAGACAGGCAGATAGCGTCAGACAGAGACTGAGATATGGTCAGAGAAAGATACATAGACACCGAAAGAAACAGAGAGACAGAGACAGACGGATGGAATGATGGCTGGATAGATGGGTAGATAAATGTATAGATTGATGGATAAATGGATGGATAGATGTATAGATAAATTATTGAATGGATTTATGGATAGAGATATGATTAGGTGCATGGATAGATAGATAGCTAGATGGATAGAGAGATGATTAGGTGCATGGATAGATAGATAGCTAGATGGATAGAAAACGAGATGGATAAATAGATGGAAGCACAGATGGATGGAAAGATAGATGAATTGATATATGGCTAGATGGACAGAGATGGACAAATGAATGAATAGATGGATGAATGTATAGAAGGATGAATAGATGATTAGGCAGATGGGTATGTAGATAAATGGATGGATATATGGATACACAAATGTGTAGATGGATTGACAGATGAATAGATATAGATGGATGAGTGGATAGACGGATACATATATGGATATTTTGATGGCTAGATTGGCTAGTTACCAATCAACCCAACTGCCAATAATCTCGTGCACCAATCATCCCAGTCGTCAGTCGTCTCTATCATCACCTATTCCAGCCTCCAATCATGCCAATATCATCATCACAAGCCACTGATTATCCTGGCAACCAATCATCCAAGCCGCCAATCATTTCAGCTAAAAATCATTCCACCCACCAATCATCCTTGTATCTAACTTCATAAACAAAATACATCATAGGAACAATCATCCCAGACACCAATCCTCCCAGCCACCAATTATCCCAACCAATCATTCTTACCACCAATCTTTCTTGCCATCAATCATCTCGAGCACCAATCACCTCAGCCACCAATCAACCAGACAGCAATCATCCCAACCACCAAAGTGCAAGCATCATCCCATCCACTAATCATTCTAGGCATCAATTATCATAACGTACAAGCCATCAATCATTTGAGCCGCTAATGAATCCATCCACCAATCATCCCGTCCAAAAATAATCATAAACACCAATCAACCCAGCCATCAATCATCCCCGCAACCAATCAACACTCACCAATCATCCGAACTGGAGAGTCATTAAACTGGCTGTTGCCTCATGAACGATAAGATTTGCCTCATGAACGATAAGATTTGCCTCATGAGCGATAAGATTTGCCTCATGAACGATAACATTTGCCTCATGAACGATAAGATTTGCCTCATGAATGATAACATTTGCCTCATGAACGATAAGATTTGCCTCATGAATGATAACATTTGCCTCATGAACGATAAGATCTGACCCATGAACGATAAGATCTGACAAATGAACGATTAGATCTGACCCATGAACGATAAGATCTGACCCATGAACGATAAGATCTGACCCATGAACGATAAGCACTGAACAAAACCTGCATGTTTGTCTGCTAGAACCACATCAATGTGGTTTTAGAAGACTAGCCGGATAATGCCTCTATCCGGACTAGCAATTGTCAAGCCGGATAATGCCTCACCCTCTTGACAGAATCTTCTTTCGTAAATGCCAAATAACCTTTTTTTTAAACACAGCATCACAAAGACTAATATATATATAATATTAAACATACAGGAAATGGGAACCACGTAAGGGATCGGGGAATAATGTTGTCAGACACTGTAACGTTTAGTGAGCATAACTAAGCCATGACACATGGCTTAGTTATGGCTTTGACCAAGGAGCCAGAACTCAGCCCCCCCCCCCCAAGCACAATTAGGCGAGTACACAGTTTGGGATGGATTATGAGAAGTTTAAAATCCGGAGAATCCGTCACACTGCTCATATATAGATCTTAATATTGATCAAAAGACAGAATCTACCGTGACAAAACTACTCCAAAGCTAGACAGTCCAGAGTCTGTCCTCTGTAATCTTCTCGAGATTTGCACCTAAATGGCCCCCCCTCTCCCATTCATGTTCCCTTCGTGTATACAAACACGGAGTAGCCCATGTAGGGGGGGGGGGGGGGTCCTCCCAATCCATGGGGGTCCTCCCAACCCATGGGGGTCCTCCCAACGCATGGGGGTCCTCCCAACCCATGGGGGGGTTCTCCCAACCCATGGGGGGTCCTCCCAACCCATGGAGGGTCCTCCCAACCCATGGGGGTCCTCCCAACACATGGGGGGGTCCTCCCAACCCACGGGGGGGTTCTCCCAACCCATGGGGGGGGTCCTCCCAACCCATGGGGGGTCCTCCCAAACCATGGGGGGTCCTCCCAACCCATGGAGGGTCCTCCCAACCCATGGAGGGTCCTCCCAACCCATGGAGGGTCCTCCCAACCCATGGGGGTCCTCCCAACACATGAGGGGTCCTCCCAACCCATGGGGGGGGGTTCTCCCAACCCATGGGGGGGGTCCTCCCAACCCATGGGGGGTCCTCCCAACCCATGGGGGGTCCTCCCAACCCATGGGGGGTCCTCCCAACCCATGGGGGTCCTCCCAACCCATAGGGGGTCCTCCCAACCCATAGGGGGTCCTCCCAACCCATAGGGGGTCCTCCCAACCCATAGGGGGTCCTCCCAACCCATGGGGGTCCTCCCAACCCATGGGGGTCCTCCCAACCCATGGGGGTCCTCCCAACCCATGGGGGTCCTCCCAACCCATGGGGGTCCTCCCAACCCATGGGGGTCCTCCCAACCCATGGGGGGTCCTCCCAACCCATGGGGGGTCCTCCCAATCCATGGGGTCTCCACTAGGAGTCCTCTTTGCTAATTCCTATATGGGAACACCAGAATACCCCCATCTTCAAAGCCATATATATAATATAAAAGCGTATGTTGTTAAATATGACCGAAAAAGTAAGATTAATCATTCTAACTCGAATTTTCTCAATATTTCTTATGTTTCTTTCTACAAGCCTGAACGGTCTCCAGGCATATATGCAACTAAAAACTCACACCCCAGAAGTGACTCAAACCCGCATTTGTTCGCATTTGTGTTCCTCAAGTGTGCCCCAAAGAATGAGGTGATTTGATAAAACACCATTCCCAAGATTACCATCAGAGTGCCGGCGGGAGGAGGGGGAATTAGCCTCGGCTACCATCCTCTTTTGTCCGGTCGTATATATATATATATATATATATATATATATATATATATATATATATATATGTATATATATATATGTATATATATATATATATATATATATATATATATATATATATATATATATATATACATACAACTTTAGAAACACTTTCCCACCAGGAGACTCGAACCCTAGCCAGCACAGAAGCCTTCCAGCAACTGGCATAACAGGTACGCCTTAACATATATATGTATATATATATATATATATATATATATATATATATATATATATATATGTATATATATATATATATATATATATATATATATATATATATATATATATATATATGTATATATATATATATTATATATATATATATATATATATACATATATACACACACACATTGACGATCATTGGTGCGGTGGTCACGGAACTGTGTACGTTTAGGGGTGATCCTGGACGGCATGGGTTCGAATCCTGGCCGGGTCAAAGAGTTCTTAGTGATATACATACATATAATCATTTCAGTTTTAATGATTTTTTTATAAACAAACATTTAGCATGACGATGTGTAATCCCCTCTCCCTTGTTTTAAGCAATTTTTACATGAATTTTTTTGTAACAAATATCTTACCAAGGATTTTACCTTCAATATTGGTGTAGTATAGGTACGTTGACGATATTTTATGCCTGTGGCCGGTTAACCATGACCAAACAGATTTTCTCAATCAGCTTAATTCGCTGGATCCGTCAATTCGATTCACAGGTGAGAATAAAGAGAATGGTGCCTTGCCTTTTTTTTTAAACATCATGATTCATAGAATTGATTGGAGTTTCAAATTCATCGATTGTAAACTATTTAATGTATGCTACGCCAGTCGTGGACGAGCCTCACATACCGTAAAGTAGTGACAGAGGTGGTGAGCATCTATGTATTTAATTTTCACTATATAAAAACAACGATGGAAGTAAAGATGTTCTTTCTAACGACTCTACGATGAAAGCTGAGACCAACACATTACTTTACACTTGAGCTGGACGGTAGAGCGAAGATCTTGCGTCATGCAAGTCGGCAAGTGGTTGGGTTTCACCTTTCCCCCGTCTCATCCCAAGTCCTTACCTTGACCTCTTTCCATGTGCTATATAGTCTCAATAGCTTGGCGCTTTCCCCCACTGATAATTCCCTGCATTCCTCCTTCACCAAGTGTGCGGAGCCTTAACTATCTCCCAACAACACAGAAAGGCAATAAGAGTAGCGAAGGAAGAGTCATTAAATTTTGCCTTTTCTCTTGTAACTCGAAACCCAGATTTTACTTGTTTGCTATTGATTTTGCAGGCACTATAGAATAATTTATGGTGAGTTAATTTAAGTTATCTCATTTTGATACAGATTTAGCTTCAAGTGATTAACTACCACCTTGAACCGACGCACGGAGATTCACCCACTTCCGCACCTTAGTAAACAGCTCTGACAAGGTGGAGGGCAGCCCTCCCCTCCCCTTCCAACACACACTGTCCAGTAAAAAATTATTTTCCCTTTCATGAAAATCAAGGTTGGAATGATTGGAAAAATTTTAATTTCACTTATTTAGTATGGTTATAAGTGCCCTTGCTAGCTCCCTCCAACAGTCAAGCGATAACAGTTCGTTGGACCCGTACTGACCCGCGCTCCCTCTATTTCGAGTCCACCTCGGAATAATGGGTCAAGGAGGAGCAGTTCTCGTGTGGTCGTCTCCTTGACCACATTGCCAACGCTCTTGAGAGTATTGACAGCATGCTTCTATCCTCTTACCATATCATCAAGACTAACCATTGAGGATAACAATTATATTATCCTAAACGGATGATATAACACACGAACACACAAGCTTCACTAAGCACCTTCCCGAAGGCTAATGCAACTAAGTCTTAAAAGTCATACTGTTAAGGGAAGAGCTAAGGAAATTAAGGCCTTTGGGTTTTGTGCTCAAACTTGGATCAGTACTATTGCCTTCGGAACACTAAAAGCTTGAGTTCTTTCAATCTTATATTTATTTGCAGTTATGATCGATTAAGGATTTAAATTGAGCATTAACACTGTGGTTTCGTCTTTTGAGAGTCACGTTGTACCTTACAGCTTTAACGTTGTATATACTGGTAAGACTATCAGTGGGAAATCATTTAATATAAAAGTTACCATGGTGTATTTAAATTTATATTTTTCCCATTTACGTTCAAGATGTTGTGGGCAGTATTGTGGAACAAAGAAGTTAATTGCACGTTTTCTCGTATACACATGGGTTAATGTTGTTAATGTGTTAATCACATACTTGCTATAATATTTCTTTTTAACAATTATGCACTATAGTACTTAATATCAATCTTTCTTATAGATTCAAAGGAGAGCCGACTACAGTCCTAAGTACCTCTTCATATTTAATAATCAAGATAAATGGGAAATTGATATATAATTTATCCAATCTTTCTAACAATTTTCCAGTTGTGAGTGAGATAACAACAAATATTCTGATGTTAAATATCATCAGAAAGACAGATTTGTTTCAGTTCGTACACACACATCATTGACAAGGGTGGAGGGATCTCCACACACATACAGCTTCGACATAGTCCAGAGCCACCCTGAGAAAGACATAGCTTAGACAAGGGTGCATGATCCCAAACACAGCCTCGACAAGGGTGCAGAGTCCCAAACATAGCCTCGACAAGGATGCAGGGTCCAAGCATAGACTAGACAAGGGTGCAGGGTCCCAAACACAGCCTCGACAAGGATGCAAGGTCCCAAACACAGCCTCGACAAGGATGCAGGGTCCCAAACACAGGCTCGACAAGGGTGCAGGGTCCCAAACACAGCCTCGACAAGGGTGCAGGGTCCCAAACACAGCCTCGACAAGGGTGCAGGGACCCAAACACAGGCTCGACAAGGGTGCAGGGTCCCAAACACAGCCTCGACAAGGGTGCAGGGACCCAAACACAGCCTCGACAAGGGTGCAGGGACCCAAACACAGCCTCGACAAGGGTGCAGGGTCCCAAACACAGCCTCGACAAGGGTGCAGGGACCCAAACACAGCCTCGACAAGGGTGCAGGGTCCCAAACACAGCCTCGACAAGGGTGCAGGGTCCCAAACACAGCCTCGACAAGGGTGCAGGGTCCCCCAAGAACACGTACAACAAAGACAGGAGCGAGGGGGCCTCTATCTGCCTCCCTGTGTTACTGAACTACGATATTTGTGGACACCGCAGGTGAGCCCTGACGCCATCCTCATCATCCCACACGACTAGCACGGTGACTCGCTTCCCATTCTTCACACCAAACCCTTCCGTGTTACCGTAGCACAACTAGGTTCTTCCCGATATGTAGGTAATATTCCTCTTGTGACCATATCAGGGAATTTTATGGAATAACATTTATTATTAAGTAGCTGTACCCGGCCACGCACTGCTGTGGCTCAGCATCGCATGTGTGTTGCTGAGCCACAGCAACCTTCCCTGTCTCCCAGTCCTCCCCACTCCTCCCCCTCTTTCTCCCAACCATTCCTCACTCCCCCGTCCCCTCGTCCTTCCAACCATTCCCCACTCCCCCGTCCCCTTGTTCTTTTCACCATTCCCCCCCTCCTCCGTCCCTTTGTCCTCCCCCACCATCCCCCTCTCCACCGTCCTCTTGTCCTCCTGACCATTCCCCACTCCCGATGCATTCCCAAATGCTCTGATGTTCCTATCAGAAAGCCCAACCACTTTGGCTGGACGGTAGAGCGACGGTCTCGCTTCATGCAGGTCGGCGTTCATTCCCCGACCGTCCATGTGATTGGACACCATTTCTTCCCCCCGTCCCATCCCAAATCCGTATCCTGAGCCCTTTCCAGTGCTATATAGTCGTAATGGCTTGGCGCTTTCCCCTTGATAGTTCCCTTCCCTTCCCATCAGAAAATTGGGAATATCAAATAATCTGATGTTCCCATCACTGAAATATAAAAAAAACAGTTAAAAAAACGATATGAAAAAAGTGAAAAAATATAAAATAAACTAGACTCATGAAATGAACGGTATGATAAACAGCACAGATCAATTCCAACGCAATGTCACACAAAATAATTAAATCAAAATGAAAATAAATGAAAATTCAACTTATCAATGCAATCGGAAACACTGAAATGGAATCGTAGCATATTTAGTATAGTGTGTGTTGGTATTACGTGCAATAGATGACGCTTTAAAAAAAAAAAAAAAACATTATTTTCCTGTCACAGGAGTGGCAACTATATAGCAGGAATATAAAAACATGCGCCTATTCTAATTGAACGTTGTGTCAAAATTTCAAAGCAATCGGTAAAGAGGTTTTGAAGATATGCCTCACATGAAAAACACATTAAAACAGAGTTTTTCGAAAAAAACATGTTTTTTCCCGTCACAGACGTGACATAGTATGTATATGAAAACTCGCTCGGATGCGAATGGAACGTTGTGTGAAAATTTCATTTTTTTTTAATTATGTTGTTTTCGTATATATTTGTTTCCCTTTATGGCAACACACACACACACACACACACACACACACACACACACACACACACACACACACACACACACACACACACACACACACACACACAAGAAGGGAGAGGGGGGGGACATGATAGGAACGTATAAAATACTCAGGGGGATTGACAGAGTGGACATAGATGAAATGTTCACACGGAATAGTAACAGAACGAGGGGACATGGATGGAAGCTGGAAACTCAGATGAGTCACAGAGATGTTAGGAAGTTTTCTTTTAGCGTGAGAGTAGTGGGAAAATGGAATGCACTTCAGGAACAGGTTGTGGAAGCAAATACTATTCATAATTTTAAAACCAGGTATGATAGGGAAATGGGACAGGAGTCATTGCTGTAAACAACCGATGCTCGAAAGGCGGGATCCAAGAGTCAATGCTCGATCCTGCAGACACAACTAGGTGAGTACACACACACACACACACACACACACGCACACACACACACACACACACACACACACACACGTCCTGAATCAATAGCTCTTATGGTTTGTTGGTTCTATTCTGACCGAAGCTTCGTTACAGATGTGGCGTGGTCGCTGGCTGACGATCTTGCAACAATGCAGATGCGAAGCTTCCCTTCCTCTAGGAGCGTATAAAAATCGAAGCTACATCACGCAAAAATGAAAGCTTGGCGCCTCCTTCAAGATACTGGGTCATTCACGCCATATGGATAAGATTTTCAATGGGTAAGGTAAACCTCGGCTGTGTACCCGCGTCCTCTCCTTATGTGTACACTCGGTAAACTATGGGAGTGGTCCGAGTGTCTGGCTCTCGGGTCTACCTTATGTAACTCACGGCTCTGGACAAGAGTTCCGTCACTAGTGCCAGTGTCTGTTTTCCTGGGTGGAATTACCTTGTTTAATTATTCATTGTTGCATCCGGTGACATTCTTCATGTCTGTAGCTTTGGGTGAGAATTTTTACTTTAAATGAACAGGTGAAGCTGTCAGGACAAACGAGTGAAGCTGTCAGGGGCAAACGGGTGAAGCTGTCAGGGGCAAACGGGTGAAGCTGTCAGGGCAAACGGGTGAAGCTGTCAGGGCAAACGGGTGAAGCTGTCAGGGCAAACGGGTGAAGCTGTCAGGGCAAACGGGTGAAGCTGTCAGGGCAAACGGGTGAAGCTGTCAGGGCAAACGGGTGAAGCTGTCAGGGCAAACGGGTGAAGCTGTCAGGGCAAGCGGGTGAAACTGTCAGGGCAAACGGGTGAAGCTGTCAGGGCAAACGGGTGAAGCTGTCAGGGGCAAACGGGTGAAGCTGTCAGGGGCAAACGGGTGAAGCTGTCAGGGCAAACAGGTGAAGCTGTCAGGGCAAACGGGTGAAACTGTCAGGGCAAACGGGTGAAGCTGTCAGGGCAAACGGGTGAAGCTGTCAGGGGCAAACGGGTGAAGCTGTCAGGGGCAAACGGGTGAAGCTGTCAGGGCAAACGGGTGAAGCTGTCAGGGCAAACGGGTGAAGCTGTCAGGGGCAAACGGGTGAAGCTGTCAGGGGCAAACGGGTGAAGCTGTCAGGGGCAAACGGGTGAAGCTGTCAGGGCAAACGGGTGAAGCTGTCCGGGCAAACGGGTGAAGCTGTCGGGGCAAACGGGTGAAACTGTCGGGGCAAACGGGTGAAGCTGTCAGGGCAAGCGGGTGAAGCTGTCAGGGCAAACGGGTGAAGCTGTCAGGGCAAACGGGTGAAGCTGTCAGGGCAAACGGGTGAAGCTGTCAGGGCAAACGGGTGAAGCTGTCAGGGCAAACGGGTGAAGCTGTCAGGGCAAACGGGTGAAACTGTCAGGGCAAACGGGTGAAGCTGTCAGGGCAAACGGGTGAAGCTGTCAGGGGCAAACGGGTGAAGCTGTCAGGGGCAAACGGGTGAAGCTGTCAGGGCAAACGGGTGAAGCTGTCAGGGCAAACGGGTGAAGCTGTCAGGGGCAAACGGGTGAAGCTGTCAGGGGCAAACGGGTGAAGCTGTCAGGGGCAAACGGGTGAAGCTGTCAGGGCAAACGGGTGAAGCTGTCCGGGCAAACGGGTGAAGCTGTCGGGGCAAACGGGTGAAACTGTCGGGGCAAACGGGTGAAGCTGTCAGGGCAAGCGGGTGAAGCTGTCAGGGCAAACGGGTGAAGCTGTCAGGGCAAACGGGTGAAGCTGTCAGGGCAAACGGGGGAAGCTGTCAGGGCAAACGGGGGAAGCTGTCAGGGCAAACGGGTAAAGCTGTCGGGGCAAACGGGTGAAGCTGTCAGGGCAAACGGGTGAAGCTGTCAGGGCAAACGGGTGAAGCTGTCAGGGCAAACGGGTGAAGCTGTCAGGGGCAAACGGGTGAAGCTGTCAGGGCAAACGGGTGAAGCTGTCGGGGCAAACGGGTGAAGCTGTCAGGGCAAACGGGTTAAGCTGTCGGGGCAAACGGGTGAAGCTGTCAGGGCAAACGGATAAAGCTGTCGGGGCAAACGGGTGAAGCTGTCAGGGTAAACGGGTGAAGCTGTCAGGGCAAACGGGTGAAGCTGTCAGGGCAAACGGGTGAAGCTGTCAGGACAAACGGGTGAAGCTGCTTTAGCAAGAAGTGTGCTAAACAGTAATCACCCACACACAATTAGACATTCCAAAAATATCATTAGTCCAAGGGCAAATTCCTGGCATATTGGAGCCTCTTACCTGATGACAACACGAAGAAGGTCGCTCATCACACGTGCGTGCAATTGAGTGCCTTCCCGTGTTGCTTGACAGGTTGCATGCCCCCACATCTTACGGGGTATCGACAGACCTCTGGGGGGTCCTCAAAGGAGCTTCTGATGCAAGGAGCAACCTCCACTTGATTCCATTCTACTGTCAACTCTGCCTAGTATTCTTAAACAACTGATAGAGGTGTTCTGCTGTTTATTTTCAGCAACAGAGTGGACAGCACGGTGGACTTGTGATCCTGTGGTCCTGGGTTCAATCCCAGGCGCCGGCGAGAAACATTGGGCAGAGTTTCTTTCACCCTATGCTCCTGTTACCTAGCAGTAAAATAGGTACCTGGGTGTTAGTCAGCTGTCACGGGCTGCTTCCTGGTGGTGGAGGCCTGGTCGAGGACCGGGCCGCGGGGACACTAAAAAGCCCCGAAATCATCTCAACGAGATGATGGCAACTCTAAGGCTCTGGACTGTACACATTTAAGCTTCAGGAATTTACTAAAATATGAATGGTGTCTTGAGGTAAATACGATAATGTTGTTTTTTTATCAGTATAAGTGCACGCAATTTGCATACAATGATGCACTCACACATTCTCCGAAAACTGGGATCGCTTTCATAATATATATATCGTATGTACAGAAAAAAATTGACCCAAGTAAAACGGACATCTCTGTGCAACATTATTTACGCAATGCATTCGGCAGTATTAAGTCATTTTTATGTCACTACTGAATCAGTGGCCAGTTATGGTATAGTCAGTCTGTGTCAGTGGCAGTGGGAAAGGAAGGGAACTATCAAGAGAAAGGGCCAAGTTATTTTGACTATATAGCTCTCGGAAGGGGTCAGGATAAGGATTTGGGATGGGACAGGGGGGGGGGGGAGGAATAGTGCCCAACCACTTGGACGGTCAGGGATTGAACGCCAACCTGCATGAAGCGAGACCGTCGCTCTACCGTTCAGCTTTATTGTTTGAGGTATATGGTAGTGGGAGAGAACTGTTGACCAGACCACACACTAGAAGGTGAAGGGACGACGACGTTTCGGTCCGTCCTGGACCATTCTCAAGTCAATTGTGATGAGGGAGGTGATGCAGGCAATAAGAGAGAGGTGAGGAGCAAGGCAAAAGGTACGAAAGGTAAGGTGTAGTAGAGGGAATAGTAGTAGGAACAAGAACTGCAGAAGGCCCCATTGGCCCATGCGAGGCAGCTCCTATTATAACCACCGAATGAGAAGGAGACAGTAATAGGACTAAGAAGATGATAGCAAGGGAACGTAAGAGAAAACAATGAACAGAAAAAACGAAAGAAAAAGAAAAGGAAAGAAAAAGAAAGGTAAATAGAAGGGTAAGCTTATGTTAGGTCACATTTGTCAGAAAGATTAGAGCATTTGAGTATATACTGTGAAAGGGAAGAGTCCACAGCAACAAAGCCAGGACTCAAGTTCATGTTGGGTACATTGTGTATTAGAGCCGGTTCAACGAGACGGCGTCTGTGTAGAGTAGAGGCAGGAAAGATTCCTTTGGAGGAAGACCAATCAATAGGATGAATAGAATCCCTCACATGACAGAAGAAAACATTGTTAGTGTCTGCAGACTTAACACTTCTCTTGTGTTCTTTACTACACCTTAACATTCGTACCTTTTACCTTGCTCCTCACCTCTTTCTTGCCTATTTATTGCCTGCATCACCTCCCTCATCGACGGGCTCACCATAGCCCGTGCTACATGGACACTTCGTCCTGAATAGCTAAATCTTTATCAACAACAACAACATCCCTCATCACAATCGACTTGAGAATGGTCCAGGACGGACCGAAACGTCGTCGTCCCTTCACCTTCTAGTGTGTGGTCTAGTCAACATACTTCAGATACGTTATTGTGACTCATCGCCTACAGTGGGAGAGAATTATTTATTCACGAAACATAAGATGAACTGGGTCACTTCAAGGAGGAGGAACTTTAGATAAGGATTAAAAGGTTGTTTGGCCTTGACTCCACGAGCTAGACTCCTGCATCTGGTCGTGATGTTCCTGTTTAATTCCTCAGATGTGTGTACACCATCTTGGAGGTGTGGCGGTGTGTGTACACCATCCAGCAGATGTGTGTACACCATCCAGCAGGTGTGTGTACACCATCCAGGAGGTGTGGCGGTGTGTGTACACCATCCAGCAGGTGTGGCGGTGTGTGTACACCATCCAGCGGGTGTGGTGGTATGTGTACACCATCCAGCAGGTGTGGCGATGTGTGTACACCATCCAGCAGGTGTGTGTACATCATCCAGGAGGTGTGGCGGTGTGTGTACACCATCCAGCAGGTGTGGTGGTGTGTGTACACCAAACACAAGCACAACTCCGACAAGGGTGCAGGGTCCTCCAAGAACGCGAACAACAAAGACAGAGGAGCGAGGGGTCTCCATCCCCTACAAAGAATACACAAAACAGTAAAACAACACAACCTCTGACAAAAACATAGACATTATATAATCTCAAACAAAGAAAACAACTGACCTCCTCGTCACAAACAGCCCGAAGCCAACAGAGAATCCTTGACAGCAGTCGACTGTGGTGTATATATGTACACCTGTCTCCCATGAAGGATTTAACCATCAATCTAAGTACATAGGTATGACGTCGACCTTACTCGCGAGGCATTTGACCTGTCAACTGTAATAAGGCGTCTCTAAAAAAATCACATGAGACAAGCCCATGACATCATCCTAACAAGAGAAATGCTGAATAAAAACACCTGTCAAGCCAACCCAATCTCTTGTCAAGCCACCTCTGTACCCCCACAGCACCCCGTTAAGCTACCTCTGTACCCCCCACAGCACCCCGTCAAGCCACCTCTGTACCCCACAGCACCCCGTCAAGCCACCTCTGTACCCCACATGACCCCGTCAAGCCACCTCTGTACCCCACAGCACCCCGTCAAGCCACCTCTGTACCCCCCACAGCACCCCGTCAAACCACCTCTGTACCCCCACAGCACCCCGTCAAGTCACCTCAGTACCCCCCACATCACCCCGTCAAGCCACATCTGTACCCTCACAGCACCCCGTCAATCCACCTCAGTACCCCTCACAGCACCCCGTCAAGCCACCTCAGTACCCCTCACAGCACCCCGTCAAGCCACCTCAGTACCCCCCACAGCACCCCGTCAAGCCACCTCAGTACCCCCTCAGCACCCCGTCAAGCCACCTCAGTACCCCCACAGCACCCCGTCAAGCCACCTCAGAAACCCACAACACCCCGTCAAGCCTCAGCACTCTGTCAAACCACCTCTGTACTCCCACAGCACCCCGCAAAGCCACCTCAGTACCCCCACCACCCCGTCAAGCCACCTCTGTACCCGCACAGCACAACACCAAGCCACTCCCAGCACCAGACATCACCCGGGCACCAATAACCCACCAAGCCATTAACACCCAACATGATACATGACGCTGGAGACATGATCCACAGTGTGAGACCTCGCTGATTGTGACCGAGGCGTGATAAATTATATATTAGTAATTACAACACGTCACATGAATCATGCCTTAATGACCTGGCGGCCAGGGGAGAGAGAGAGACGCATGATGGATGCCGCACTTCTTCGGTAAATAAGGGTTTAGGAAAAAATTTAGTACAAATCTCTGTCTAAGTATAGATATGTATCAGCCGGGAATGATTATTGATGGTTCATGATGAAGATACCGTGAGAGGGAAGGCGAGTCCAGTCAGGTGTAAGGGACTGTGTAGATGTGGATAGTCAGGTGTGTGACTTAATTACCTGTGGGAGCTGATGACTCACTCTCATGGCCAATGGCAAGAATTTTGTTAAAAAAAAAAAGATTGTTTAATGTACTGATAAATAAACGATAAAGTAATATAAAATAAACTGGTTGATAATATCTGGGATAACAAACTTTCTGAATGAAATAGACAAAATAAAACTATTGTGTTGCCCTTATTTTGTTTGGTTTTATTTATATGTTACCACTGTAAACTTAGCAAACATAATCGCTTGATATTTTTTGTATATTGTTTCAGATTTGGTATCCTGCCGATTATTGAGCCACATGCAATATAGTAATTTTTCAGCCCATCCTCCTGTTGAGGATGTAGTTACAGTAACGATAAGGACCATATCGTATATATAGTGACGTATAAAGGCTAATTACAGAGCAGAAATCAGTTCTGTTGTATTTGGACAAACCGGAAAAGTTTTTGCATTGATGTTTCAAGAGAAACTCAACGTAACCTAACCTTCCTAGGCTTAATACACGCTTTCTAAGGCCTAATATAGTATATATATATAAGTTAGTTTAGTTCAATTATTATTCACCCCATACCCATCTTGTGGGTGGTAGTGGAAAGGGTTACAGAGGCACATAATGGGCTCAGTTACTGAACCCCACAATTCATTTAGCTAAGCAAGTTACGCTCTTGATGAGCTAGTAACAAAATTGAGTATAAGTCGTCACATCAACAATGGGTTCGAGATCGACCACAAGTACAGTTTCTAAATTAAGCAACTGACATATGTGGAGAGCTAGTGTCACAATTGATATGTTTGTCCTGCACACCGCCCCCCCCCCCCCATCCAGTGGGCAGCGGTGGATAGGTTACAATCACTTAGTTACTACCTACAGTTAGCAAACTGGGGATATTTGGCTAAAATTTCTGGTAGCAGATCGTTTTAAATGAAATATTTATACATTGCTGCAACATTGGTTATATAATTGTCTCTGAATTCACGTATCTTCTCGCATTCCCTAACACAGTGACGGTGACGGAGGGTGTGCGAATATGAGCTATACTAGTCCTAGGAATATTTAAATTTACTATTTACTTCAATTTTTTCGGACTCCATAGAGTGAATAGTACAATGTTCTACTATCTAATTGTCCATTCCATTTATGTACGTACAATGGTAAAGTTATCTTGAGGTGATTTCGGGTCTTTTTTTTAGTGTCCCCGCGGCCCGGTCCTCGACCAGGCCTCCACCCCCAGGAAGCAGCCCGTGACAGCTGACTAACACCCAGGTACCTATTTTACTGCTAGGTAACAGGGGCATAGGGTGAAAGAAACTCTGCCCATTGTTTCTCGCCGGCGCCTGGGATCGAACCCAGGACCACAGGATCACAAGTCCAGCGTGCTGTCCGCTCGGCCGACCGACCGGTCCACATAGTTACAAAGAGTACTACCTATACAGGAGGATGGGTGGTAATTACATTGCAGTTATAAATGCTTAAGCAAGCTTTTTGCTTTTCATTGTGTATCAGTTAAGCTCACTTTTACCAAGTCATATAATGCCAAGAAAGTGCAAGAAAAATTTGTTGCACCTAACAATTACAAACCTTTTCTTTACCACTTCTATATCAATGACACCGTCTAAATCCTTGCTAACAAATGCTGATGGCTTGATGACCAAAGCTAAGGAACTCAGAGAGAATTGAAAAGGGACCAGATGCAGTAAATATTGTGGAAACAAAGCAGATGAAAACGGTAACAAATGCCATATTCCATAATGAAGACCAGATAACCAGAAGAGACACGAAGGAAAGTAGGTTGGAGAGGCACACCGCTGATCAAACGACATTTGGGCATTGTGGAAATAAACATAAATGCAGGCGATGAGTCACAATAACGTGGCTAAAGTAAGTTGACCAGACCACACACTAGAAGGTGAAGGGACGACGACGTTTCGGTCCGTCCTGGACCATTCTCAAGTCGATTGTGATGAGGATGATTGATGAAGATTAAGCCACCCAAGAGGTGGCACGGGCATGAATAGCCCGTAAGTGATGAGGAAGATTGATTGATTGATTGATTGATAAAGTTTAAGCCACCCAAGAGGTGGCACGGGCATGAATAGCCCGTAAGTGGTAAAAAAATTTTTCTCAGTATTCTGAGGTTGCTTTTAACCATCAAGCTGTTATCGCGGGGGAGGATACTGCTTCACAGTCTTTATGAGGGTGTCCAGCTGCTGGACACCTTTGTTGACCAGGAGAGTGGCTGTGTTGATGGCTTCCGGGTGGCCACTGCATGATTCAGGAACTCTTAAAGCTCTTCTAAGGTCATTGGTTACTTCACATTCCAGTAGATAGTGAAGTAATGGCTTTTCTGTGACAGTTTGGCAGAAGATACACTCTCTCTGTCGGGGTTCACCAATCTCCCAGTTGCATCTGTAACCTAGACGTAGTCTATATAACCTAACTGCTATTTCCCTGTGGATTCCTTTTGGGATATTTAACCTTTCTAATTTGGTTGCCTGAAGATACCATGTTGCAGAGGGCGAACCTTCAGCTATTCTCTGGTGCAGGTAGGCTTTGTTGAGATGTGAGAGTTTTTTGGTGATGATGTTTTTTATGTTCTCTAGGCTGGGTTGAATTGTTTTATGTATCACTGGATGACGAGTTGCCAATTTAGAAATTTCATCAGCTTTTTCATTTAATGGGATTCCAATATGGGATGGGATCCAGTTTAAAGTTATGTTGAGGCCTTTGCCTTTAGCGACTGCTCCAAGATACAAAATGGTGGTAATTATTTCCACATTATCTTTCCACTGTTTTTGTCCTAGTATTTGAAGTGCAGCTTTTGAGTCTGTGTGTATGATTGCATTTTGAGTGTTTTGTGCAATCACATATGCGAATGCCTGTTGTATGGTGAACAGCTCAGTTTGGGTTGATGATACTAGTCCTCCCAGTCTCCAATATGCCTGAACGCTGGTCGTGCAAAGAGCAGCGCCAGCACTCTCATTTTCTGTGTCCACCGATCCGTCTGTGAAGATGTGGGTGGCTCCTGCTACTGCTATACATTTGCTCTTCTATTATGCGCTTTAGGATTGTCGGATCATAGGCAGCCTTTTTCATTGGGAGACTTTCTATTACTATTTTGAAAGTAGGCTCTTCCCACGGCGCGGAAGGAGTGTAATTTGGGTGTGGATGATCACCCTCTCTATCAAGAATCATGCTTTTTAAATGTAGTCTGTTTAGGACTTTTCCTGCTCTTGCAACCCAAGAGTTTCCATTGTTTTGGCCTAGTCCAACCACCAAGGCCTGCCGTACTGGGATTGGATCAGAAGAAATAATTATCTTACTGATAATTGTAGCTGTCCTTTGTGATATTCTTTCTTGTAGAGAGGGCAAACCCGTCTCCAGTCTAAGAGTTTCAAGCCTGGTCCACATGGGGGCTCCCAGTGCAGCTCTCATAGCATTGTTTTGGGCAACTTCAAGCTTTTTCCACTGTTGGTGTGATAGATTTGTGAGTGCAGGTGCGGCATAATCGATCACTGATCTGACTGCCTGTACATAGTATGTGCGAAGGACTTGCAGATTGGCTCCTCCAGAAAGGGAGGTTAGCGACGCTGAGGAGGTTAGCGTGATGAGGAGATTGATTGATTGATGAAGATTAAGCCACCCAAAAGGTGGCACGGGCATGAATAGCCCGTAAGTGGTGGCCCTTTTGAGCCATTACCAGTATCAAGAGCTGATACTGGAGATTTGTGGAGGTGCGAATGCACCCTGCATGACGGGAGATGTCTCCTTTGTGAATGTGTTAAGATGAAGATGAAGCCACCCAAGAGGTGGCACGGGCATGAATAGCCTGTAAGTGGTGGCCCTTTTGAGCCATTACCAGTATCAAGAGCTGATACTGGAGATCTGTGGAGGTGCGACTGCACCCTGCGTGACGGGAGATGTCTCCCGTGATCTTCCTCTTATCCCGGTGATGAGGAAGATTGATTGATTGATGAAGATTAAGCCACCCAAAAGGTGGCACGGGCATGAATAGCCCGTAAGTGGTGGCCCTTTTAAGCCATTACCAGTATCAAGAGCTGATACTGGAGATCTGTGGAGGTGCGAATGCACCCTGCATGACGGGAGATGTCTCCCTTATGAATGTGTTAAGATGAAGCAACCCAAAAGGTGGCACGGGCATAAATAGCCCGTAAGTGGTGGCCATTTTAAGCCATTACCAGTATCAAGAGCTGATACTGGAGATCTGTGGAGGTGCGAATGCACCCTGCATGACGGGAGATGTCTCCCTTGTAAATGTGTTAAGATGAAGATGAAGCCACCCAAAAGGTGGCACAGGCATGAATAGCTCGTAAGTGGTGGCCCTTTTGAGCCATCACCAGTATCAATAGATGATACTGGAGATCTGTGGAGGTGCGACTGCACCCTGCGTGACGGGAGATGTCTCCCGGACCAAATGGTGACCAGATGGTGTGATGAGGAAGTAGATGCAGGCAATAAATAGGCTAGAGAGAGGTGAGGAGCAAAGTGGGGCAAATGGGGAATCAAGACTCCAATGAAGGATAGACAAAGGCAAAGAGTGGTAGTGCCAGTGATCTAACAGCCCAGGAGCAAAACAACAGAGTCAAGAATATGAAGCGGCCACGGAAAGTGACAGGAAAGTTGACAGGAAAGGGACAGGAAAGTTGACAGGAAAGTTGTGAAGTTGCGGGCCACGGGGGATTATCAATCATGGATGAATGTATAAGAAAGCAATGGAATTATCGGGAAGAATAAGAGACATAGGGACAACAAAGCTTGAAGAGACTGTGGAAAGGAACTTATTGACTCAACACATTAAATAGGAAAATATTTTGTTAAATAAAATATTTCGAGAACTAACACACAATGGTGGAACTAGCAGATTAGCACAAGGGTGAAGAAAGAAGACTGGCTCTATGGAAAAGGGGACTACCAGAGAGTTTCAAGACCAAAAATTATAGACTACGTAGCCTGAAATTGCAGAGAGAAGTGCTTCAGCTCTAGCTTCAGAATGGACCGCGAAAATAAGAGCGTATATGCAGGACAATGAGTAAAAGAGGTGCCTGGATGCACAAAGGGGGAGCAGGAGAGCATGGAAAGGACAAAGAGATAATAGAGGAGAAGTGAATATAGAGGAGCAGGAATAGGAAGAGGAATACGTATATGGAAATAACATTGCTTCCAGGTATAAGACTAATCCAAGACTCAAACCTGGATGCAGAGGAATATAAGCAGCAAAATTATGACGAACGAACAAGCACTCTGACTACAAAAGAACGAACAGATAATCAGTATACAGAAAAGATTGAGCAGATATAATACAAATTTCAAGATAATTCCTAACGTACTGAACAAAGATTGAAGGATGAATAGTATGCGACTCAAATTTCCCAGTAGAATTAGAGAAACTGAGCGTATCCAATGACAGCCAGGAAAAAATATGTTGATAGAAGTCGTGAGGAAAGAACTGTATAAGACGAAGGATACGAGACCAGATGGAATCTCACTTTCGCAAAGTTCTTCTACTCATCGCCTGATACTCCACCGCTCACTCAAAACTCTTTTATAACCTTTACCACTACCAGGCCAGAACTCAATCGAGGAATTCCTATAAACTCAGGCAATTGAATGAGTTGCATATCCACCAACGCTGTGCTCACCGCAGCATAACCTACTTGACAGGATAACTAAATCCCACAGATAATCCCACAGGCGACAAGCGCCGCAGTCGTGCAGTGGAATCGCCCGTGTCGAGCCTCACTCCAACACACATACACATATACTGGCTCAACGGGACAGAGGCGCCAGACAAGGACTAGCCAACCACTCAACAATCGCGCAGTAGTCAGCAACTACCAGGCACGTCTACTCTCTCTGGCTGGTCCGATAAAAAGTACCACTAGCTGACATAAACAACAAAGTCAACATAACCCAGTGTGTTTAAAGTGTCAATGATTTTTACTTGTTTTGAAGGTTGAAAAGTGAACCAGTGCTCCCGTTCTCAGAGGTAGTTATTGCCCACGTATACCTGTTTTAGCCGCTGTCAAGCCAAAAGTCACGGATTGAGCACTCAAGTGAGGTTAAGTGTTCATGCGACACACAGAAACCATTGTAAGATCAAATACAACTTTCAATGATCAGTGATCACCCAAGTGATAACACAAAGCCAGTTATCTCTGGTCAGGAGAGCAGTCTTGAGGGACTACTCCTCCTCCTCCGTCATTATGAGTGGACTGACGGCTCGAATTATTGGAAGCTCTACAGATTTAAGACAACACATCGTGCAGCTCACCTGGGTATTGTCGCTGTAGAGACTAAACCACAGTCAGTAGAGGACTATCTTAACGACGGCTGTCACTAGGGTAGATCCACTCGTGCACGCACCACACCTCACAATAAACGACCAACTCTGAACACAGCGCGCTCGTGACTGGTCCCAGGGCAGCAGCGTGACTGGGCCCAGGGCACCAGCGTGACTGGGCCCAGGGCACCAGCGTGACTGGGCCCAGAGCAGCAGCGTGACTGGGACCAGTGCACCAGCGTGACTGGGCCCAGGGCACCAGCGTGACTGGTCCCAGGGCAGCACCGTGACTGGTCCCAGGGCAGCAGCGTGACTGGGACCAGTGCACCAGTGTGACTGGTCCCAGGGCAGCACCGTGACTGGTCCCAGGGCAGCAGCGTGACTGGGCCCAGGGCACCAGCGTGACTGGTCCCAGGGCAGCAGCGTGACTGGGACCAGTGCACCAGCGTGACTGGGACCAGTGCACCAGCGTGACTGGGCCCAGTGCACCAGCGTGACTGGGCCCGGGGCAGCAGAGTGACTGGGCCCAGGGCAGCAGCGTGACTGGGCCCAGGGCACTAGCGTGACTGGGACCAGTGCACCAGCGTGACTGGGCCCGGGGCAGCAGAGTGACTACCCTCACTGGTGCTGACAGTAACGGGACAATAATACCTGAAGTCCTCGTCGAGAACTGGATGTGGTCAATACCCGCGCAGATGCCCCGAACAAGTACCTCTGGTACTTCTACAATGGAACTTATGAATAAGAATTGGGGAAAATGAATAAAATCAATGTTTTTTGTTGCATACGAGTATTTCCAATTTGATCTTTTGATTTTTTATCAAACTAAGAAAATTACAAAAAATAAAGTACCAAATTATCAACGCTTAGTACCAGAAACAACCAAATACCAAGAAATATACCAAATTTGTTACTACAGTACCAAATTCAGCAACACTGCTTGAATACAGAAGTTTGTTTACTAAGAGGGGGTTGCAGAGTAGGAATTATTTGCGATCGAAAGTTGCCCGACATCACCAGTTATTGAACATTTATTGATATGTGTATGTATTCAGATTTATATATTAATTGATTGTTCATAATTTTCGTATTTAATTTATATCGATACATTGTTTGCTGTAAATGTACAGGCGAAGAGCAATAACGATTGGAACAAGACCAGCTAAGGTGATAGAGGAAGCGGATATATATGAATGATTGAATTTATATTGATCAGTTTTGCTATTATCTTTTCAATTACTTGTGTTATTTAGCTCTGTGAATCAGCCCGTCCTCCAAAAAAAGATCCAAAAGTGATTCCATGCACCCGCCAAACCCCTTGTTTATGAATGAAAAGCGGTTTACACACGACTCACAACTGATGACGTTCGAACATATCCGGAACAAGTGTTTCACTGACGAATTTTGTTCGAATCACAGCGCTATAAATGCTTCACCCACGTACTACAAATACAAATAATCGCCAACAGAACCTAAACACCTAACCTAACCTATGCCTATATATGCACAATATGCTAAAATATTATAATATTAATTTATACTTGAGAAAATTCCCGTTTTGAATGAACAGCATATTAAAATTTATGAATGCGTCTGTGGGGTCGACCGCTGGATGTAATAGAGTTGAGTCGAGGACGGGTTGCTGTGAATAGGTGTGAGTGTGGGCTCATGCAGTGAAATTAAGGCCGAGTCCCTTATAATTATTATTTCTCTTGAGCAGATTGATCTAAAATAATATTGATGAGTGAGAACTGGGCGAGTGCCTGATGCTTTGATCATTATTATTTGCGTTGCTGTCATTATACATATGCCCGAGGATACTAATGTTTGATATATTCGTGTGCTGGAATTGATTCATTTCATGCCTAGTGAAGACTTCCTTTTGATTAATGATCAATGGCGACTGCTTATGCGATTGATAATTATTCCGGAGAACTTGATGATGATACTAAATAATTTCTTTGTGGATCTATTTAGCGTAATGACCCACAAAATTGTGGATTTTTTTTGCCGCTTCAGTGTTGCAAAGCCTAGTGACTGAGAAACCAGCCCATCCTCCTAAGGTCTCCCAACGTCAAGAAACTGTCGTACTAAAGTGTCCTTATCCTAACCTACCAGAGGACCCAAAACAGAAAATGAGACAGCATGTGAATTTCCCGAGTCGCTACCATTTTCTAGTACCATTTTCTAGTACGACGGTTTTTGGCCTTAGGGAGAGTATCCGTCAAAATGCGACGTTCTGTTAGAAAACGGGTTGAACATTACACACAATAGCGTGATGCATCAGACGAACAAATCCACAAGGACCGTGATGAGGGTTTGAACCTACGTTCGAGAGAATCCCAGACGTGCCTTATTCGACTGTACCACGACATGGAAAATAATTGCAACCGGGAGTGCAACTGCCCTCACAAGGCGCTTCTAGGATCCTCTCGGACGTTGGTTCGAACCCTCATCACGGCCTTTGTGGCCGTGATGAGGGTTCTATATAGCATTGGGAAGGGGTCACGATAAGGATTTGGGATGGGACGGGGAAAAGGAATGGTGCCCAACCATTTGGACGGTCGGGGATTGAACGCCGATCAGGAATGAAGCGAGTCCGTCGCTCTACCGTCCAGTCCAAGTGGTTGGGGTCAGGTTAGTGCTCGTTTGACTGTTGTGGAGCAGGTCGGGGGGAGGGGTAAACAGGAGCACCGGAAGGCAATGAAAGCTGAATGATTCACACAGGCGAAAAACTTGGAATTGTAACTATGTTGAATCCCCCCCCCACCTCCCCCGTATCTTACCCAACCACTTGCGGTGGACGGTAGAGTGACGGGTCTGGCTTCATGCAGGTCGGCGTTCAATCCCCGACCGTCCAAATGGTTGGGCACCATTCCTTCCCCCCAACACCCCGTCCCACCCCAAATTCTTATCCTGATCCCTTTCAAGTACTATATAGTCATAATAGCTTGGCGCTGTCTCCTAATAGTTCCCCTCCCCCCGTGTCAAAGGAAGCTCTGTAGTTGAATAGTTCTCAGCTGTAGCTTGGAAAGACTCAGTTCAGAAAGTTGAACTCATTTAGCTGTAATACATGCAAAACAATAGATTGAAAAGGAAATACATAGAAAGACAGACACGTAAAGAAACGAGAACTATTCGCTCATTGGCGCAGCATAATATTAACTATACGAACTCTCGCAGTCACTTGGAATATAAACGACATAACCATGTTCTACTCTCCCGTGAATCTATTTCCAAGCAATTATAAGCGCATGTAGTATTTTACCGTCTCGCGGTAAAATACTCGCGATTCAATATGTGACTTCTATTTTTGTCCAATATATGTTGACCAGATCACACACTAGAAGGTGAAGGGACGACGACGTTTCGGTCCGTCCTGGACCATTCTCAAGTCCATTCACAATCGACTTGAGAATGGTCCAGGACGGACCGAAACGTCGTCGTCCCTTGACCTTCTAGTGTGTGGTCTGGTCAACTTACTTTAACCACGTTATTGTGACTCATCGCCTGCATATGTCCTATATATCTTTTTATATATTTTTATATATTTTTATAGTTTTATTCCTTTTTCTTTAACGAGTATTGGAGAATGTCGAGTAAGAAGAGAAGGTGCTCTGACGGCTACCTCCAGTGGGGGTTCACTTCTGGTAACAAAAAATTGAGAATATCTCCCTCAGTGTGTTATCTGTTTTCGTATCTTGGGAAACAGTTAACTAATGCCTTCAAAATTACGTGTTTACCAGACCTAACGTCACCCAGAGTAGGCCAGGAAGGCAAAGGATTGTTTTTTTTTTCAGAAGGAAAGTTGAAGAACTGATGAAGCAGAACCTCATGCAAGTGAACGCTCCCACAAGAAGAGAAACAATGCAATTAAAGCATCATATAGATTAGCTTATTTAGTAGCCGTGATAAAAGCAGCACACAATTGTGGAAGAACTGACCCTACCTCATGCCAAAGAATTTAAACGACTGGCCCTCGGAGCAGGAACACACTGACATTAAATGATTTACTTGTTTCGAATACTAGTATCCAGTGCTTAGCTAGTGATATCACATGTCACTAGCTCAAATTATCTGCCAAATAGAAGCATCCCTCTCTTTGGTATACAGGTGGACGAGTCTACCAATATAGCAATCTCCTGTCAGCTTTTTGGTTTACTGCCAAGTAGCAGCACCGGAGAGTAACTCCTTTTACTGCCAAATCTTGAAACGTCGACCACAGATGTGATGGATGTTGTGTCATCCGTTTCCTACAAGGAAGGTATAAGCTGGCATGGTCTCGCTAGACTCACCACTGATGGAGCTCCAGCCATACTTTACCTAAGTATGGCTGGAGCTCCAGTAAAGTAGAGTTCCAGTAAAGTTTAGGTTTCCAAACATGGGGTCATAGCCAAAGAACCTTACGGGCACTGATGAATGACTTTCTCCTCGGCTTCTCACAATTTTCACTGGAATTGTGTAAATCGTGAACTACGTGGTAAACACTGGTCTGTACACGAGGTTGTTCCATCCACTGTGTCTTGGCAAGGAGGTAAGGTAATTATCAGAGAAGAGTACTAAGACTTATCGCCTATATAGCACTTGGAAGGGGTATGAGAATATGGATTTGGGATAGGTCGAAGAAAAGGAATGGTGCCCAACCACTTGAACGGTCGGGGAATTGAACGCAGACTTGCAAGAAGCTAGACCGTCGCTCTACCGTCCAAGTCTAAGCAAGAAATCCAAACACATTTCCATGCTCATTTATACTTCCGTCAGATGCATTGTCTGCTGGAAAATTCCTGTTCCGATGTTGTAATATTCGTCCGGGAATATAAATGTTTCTTGGGGTACAGAGGAGATGGGACTTGTTGAACATGACACTCCGTGGAAGGAAGTCAGGTCTGTTCACCCTTAGTGTTGCAATAAATGCATTTTTGACAAAATTGGAGCTCTAGGTGGAGTTCTGGCTGATGGTCAGCTTGCAAAGATCTTGTCGAAGGAAGTCACATGGATCAACTGTCTCAGATTGAAAATTAATTTCGTTAGATATATATAAAATTCGTTCCTGAGTCAGATGGATGTTGCTGTCGAAGACACACAAAATGAGTACAATGAGCTTATCCATGATTCACCAACCAAGAATGTGTACCCGTCAGAATCCCTGGCCAACTTTTGGTGTTCGAGGATAGAATCATGTGAGAAATTTAGTGATCTATGCAATCGTGTTATTTTACTTGTGGCTTCAATCTTAATTGCAATGGATTTATCAGGGGAAAGCGCCAAGCCAATACGACTATATAGCACAGGGAAGGGGTCAGGATAAGGATTTGGGATGGGACGGGGATAGGGGGGAAATTAAATGATGTCCAACCACTTGGACGATTGAAGGATTGAACGCCGATCTGCATGAGGCGAGACCATCGTTCTACCGTCCAGCCCAAGAATTTAACTAGGAATACCAATAAGATCAATGAACAAGCTGTCTGTGGAAGATAACCAGCGGAAAACCTCTGGAAATTTTGTGGTTTCGACAACTGTTTGTTTAGAAGTAATCATGAAATTTCCACCGAGGTGTCACTCACCCGTGTGTGAGTGACCGCTGATTTCTGCAACACTCACACAGGTTCCTTCACAGCTGTGCATGTTCAGTAACCAAATTAAATAAAAATAGAGAAGCTGGACAGTTTATTGTGCATTGAAATATGTATACATAAATATTTCTTTTCTTACCGCACATATAGTATTTATTGTTTGACCTGTAGCAAAATAAATAATATTTTAAGTGTATTAAACTGAATGAATTGACCAAACCACACACTAGAAAGTGAAGGAACGACGATGTTTCGGTCCGTCTTGGACCATTCTCAAGTCGATTGTGAGAATGTTTTCTCACATTCTCACAATCGACTTGAGAATGGTCCAGGACGGATCGAAACGTCGTCGTCCCTTCACTTTCTAGTGTGTGGTTTGGTTAAAATATTTCAGCTACGTTATTGTGACTCCTCGTCTGCTTAAACTGAATGTCTTCTGTTCCTATTTACAAACAATATTTTACCAATGTTGTTCCATATGTTTACACAAGCAATCTGATTATCAGGGGAAAGCGCCAAGCCAATACGACTTTATAGCACTTGGAAGGGGTCAGGATAAGGATTTACAATGGAATGGGGTAAAGGAATGGTGCCCAACCCCTCGGACGCTTGGGGATTGAACGCCGACCTGCATGAAGCGAGACCGTCGCTCTACCGTCCAGCCAAGTGGCTGGGTTTACACCAGCAAATCCCGAGAGCTTTAACAGACTGCACTACCTTGAATCATGAACCTGTCCAGGTAACTTTATTACACCAACTGCCAAGCCCCATCATACACGTTTTGTTCTTGTTAATGACAGCACCTGTTGCCCTCTCACAGTTGTCTAACTCATCCTGAACATTTATCACCTAGGCTTCTCTCAACTCAAAAATAATATAAACTTAGACTTTATACCTCAACTGAGACAGACGAGGTATAAAATATTGTTGGTACTTTTTCAACCACCAACAGCTGCCTAACTCATGGGGTTCCTATTTAATCCAAGGTGAACAGAGGAAGAAGGTGAAAGGAAACATCACCTAACGTCTCCGTCCTGGCCTAAGAGTCGAGTGCAAGACCTTTCGGTTGTGAAACGACTACGCTGTCCACTACGCTACAGAACATTGCAGAAGAATATCGATTAATTACACTGTCAATGTTCTAGGTGAATATTCTGCTCTCATGTGAGACTGAAGAAAAACATTGAATAGACAACAAACGTATTTTAACTGTTTTAAGCCGTTAAAGATCTCCAAGGAGGCAATAAGGGGTCCCGGACGGACCGTAACACCACCACACTAACGTGTGTGTGGGTTTAGTTATTGTCTTACAACCACGTTATTGTCACATGTATAAATGTAAAAATATTGTGCAGTGATATTATATGGAAAGATATGCAGGTGTTTGAGTATGTAAGTACGGCCTGTATGGGTGTGTGTGTGTGTGTGTGTGTGAGTATATTTGTGTGTGTATGTACCGATATATCCTTGTGTGTGAGTATGCACATACAGTTATTGTTATCTTTACGTAAACTTGTATATCTTTATTCCAATAAGCACTTGACCTTGGCTGTATTATAAGCAATATGTAGCCTAATACAGCAAGATTACTCCACCCGATGTTAAGGATGCCTGACTGACCCACAAAATCCAACTGGAACTAGACAATGCGTTTGAGCCCAATACCCGGGTGTGTGAGGCCCTGGAGAAATGCGTTACAACAATCTTTTGAACACCAAGGACGACAGGGTTTACAATCACTGCTAAGTCTAAATATATATTCGGACAAGAAGTGGGGTTATCTGTTCAACCCGTCCTCCTTATGAAGCGTCGCATTTTGACGTATATTGTTTTTCAGACCAAAAATCGTCCTACTAGAAAATGGTAGCAGCTCGCGTAATTGACATACAGTTCCAATTTCTGTTTTGGGTTCTCTGGTAGGATAGGATAATAGTACTTAATTTAGTACGACAGTTTCTTGTCGTTGGAAAACCTTAGAGGGACGGGCTGATACGTAATATAATTTTGGTGTGTTAAATGGTACATATTCACAGACACAAACACGCCCAGTTGTGTACATATATAACACATACCACGCAAATATAGAAAACGAGTAACATATAGGCAGCGTCTTGAGAGGCGACAAGTGTGGGATATGGTCTGGACCCTCAGGACAGACTATACAGTTCTGTATCGCCCAGTTAGGAACGTTTGTCAAGCTCTGTTGTCCCTTTTTAAAGAATTCAGGATAATTTATCTTCCATATCATACCCGAAATTATATGGATGGTGAGGATATTAGTGGATTAGATCCAGTTAGAGATCAACGACCAGTTATCGTGTAGGAGCAGAAAGGTGGCCCCATTGTGTTGGAGTGATGAAGAGTCTGGAGCAGCCGTAAACATGAGAGGTTCTTGCGCTGGCTGTGACTGGACCAGACGGCGCCCAGCTGAGGTTCCCTGCTGGCGCTCCCGAAAGACTTGCCAGGTTTATACTGACGTTCTGAGAATTATCTGTGGCTTAGGCTACGTCCTGCATCTCTTATAGTCCGTTTGTGAATCTATATCAATTACCCCAACCCAAACTGGTAAATAAGATGACAGGTATAACAAAATATAATATATAGTATTATATACTCTTATAGACTGTGGGTTGGTTGGTGTTGTCGTCGTCGATCCTTCTCTATGGACAACCCAACCCACAACTCGGCAGAGTGCTTATACTAGGAGATCACCCTTGGCGCTTCTGGCTCTTGGAGAGGGGCTCAACGTCACACGTTTAGGGGATGCGGCTCCAACACTTAGCCTCGTTGTCACGTGCACACACCCACTCGAGCCGCTGTGACTCCCCACTCTCTCCTTATGAGATATGATCTCCTCAATCCCCTAGGACTTACTAGTATTACCTCTTACCCTGTCCACAGCAGTGGTTCTTGGCTCTTTCTCTCTCTCTCTCCTTCTTCACTACTTCCTGGGAAGCCTCACTAGGACAAGGGCAAACACCAGCAAATTGTGACACATTTACTGAACAAAGCACATACACGATACATACACACATATAATAATAATGAATCCTATACTCTATAATATCACAATCAGGTTGCACTCCAATACCATCAGAACTCTATTATCAGCTTATCAAGTGGTATCCTATCTCCTGGTTCACCACCTGATACTATTAACCTCCTCAAGTTGGTCAAGCCTACATACACTGTTGCCCCATCAGCAAGATAATATATATATAGAAAATCAGCATTTGAATGCAATCACATATATCAGTATAAATGTTCATTGATACACAACAATGATCCATCAATCACTGTCAGTCCTGGAACACATACATCTGTAGGTAATCAAGCCTACGACTGCAACTCTAAGCTTCAGAATAAATCACTCCTTGACATAAGAATGCAAACAGTCACTCACCTCTCACTGCGTCTTGCACGCTACTGACAACCAAACACTATCAACTCCCTACTAGTAATCCACCAGAACTTCCCCTTCCACCTCTGGAAGTTCACTACCCTAATATCTTTAGGTTCTGCCGGGCTTCACTACCAGGATCCTCTGCAGCTCCTCCAGGCTGCTATCATGAAGTTTCCTTGTGCAACTACGGTGCTTCACCCTTCTGTTAGGTTCTTCCACAGCTCTCTTGGCTGCTACACCACCTCTACAGAAGCACGTGACACTCCTCTTCACTGCTGCTTCTCCTCACAGCTCGAGGTCCTCTGCTCCACTACCTTTGGAGTCTCATCAATTACTTCATCTGCTGGCTTCGAAGTTCTCAGCAACTTCTTCCCCAAAAGACAAACCTGCAACCCATCGACACTCCAATAAAATGTTCCCCTTTAACACATAAACAAAAATAACCGCACAATATGCTTGCCTCAAACCTCTATCTGTCCTCTACATACAGTGAGAGTGGACTCCCCCGTTTTGGGCGGGTCCATACTCCACCTCGCCTGGCGGCGGTCCTCACTCGCTGGGAGGGTCTTCCTCCATCCGGAGCCAGGCTCCCTCAGTCGTCCGCCAGCGCTCAGAGGGGACGGACGTCGCTCCGTGTTCCTCCCTCTCCACTCTCTTATTTCAGGCTTTCTGCCTTATTAAAACATGTCTAACTTATAAATAAACATCGCTACTGTCGCTGGGCACACGACCAACTACAAGCAATCACTATGAACTGGCGTTTATCGTGCTTACCACAGATTAATTGGTCGAGGGCGCTTTCCCTCTGACGGCGTCTGGTCAGGGCGCTCCACACAGCCCACAATAATGCTTCTGGGCGATTTAATATCTGCTCGTCGACCAGGACTTGAGACCACAACGTTCCCAGCTCGATTCCACAGCTGGTACGTCCGCACACTTCTCTTCTCTTCGAGATATATCACTAGGGGTTCCCTTCTGGCGGGAGCTCAAACGGAGCGCGGCTTCCCCCTGCGATGTCTGGCACTCAAGTGAGGTCAAGGTCCTCCGGAAGCGAGCCTCACGCCTCCAGCAAAATGTCCACATCTCCTAGCCAGTCATTTATCTGTTTTCTCCTTCATTGCCCATAATCTCAAACTGTTACACATATCCAACCAACTATTTTACATATGCGTTATCACCTCAATACTTGCTAGACCTTCTAGTTAGGTCAGGCTTGCTGAATAACTCTCAAGAAGGGAGACTCGTTTCTCCTGTAGGCTGAGATCATAACAATACATAGCCAAAACAGACTTCTTGGCCTAGTAATCAAGACCCAATTTGCTTAACAGACAGAGCAATTTTTGTTATTTTTAAGTATTTTGTTTTAATTGGTTAATTTGTCTAAAAAATAATCTATACATATAACAGAGAATCTCTGTATGTATGTTTGTCTATCCAAAGTTGTAGGCCAGACGCTTGGGGCTAGCTTCACCCAACTGGTCTGGGGTATGGGATGAACATAGGCAAGTCGGGGGTCACCAGAATTTAAAACGGAACAGCATGCCAGGGTCACTTTCAGACCTCCACGACGATTTTTGACAACACAGCTGAATATTTTGAAAACAAACATATACAAAAATTATATAGTAATATGCACCATTATTCATTGATCTATGGAAAATTAACAGAAATTTCCTGCTATGCATAATTTTCCCGTAGTCACATTAAAAAGCCGATCGTTCGACAGCTTCTATGATTCTTTATTAACATAACAAACATAAGAATTAAGGTAACTGCAGAAGGCCTGTTGACCCATATCAGGCAGCTCCTATTTATATTTATTTTGGGTGTAGTAGATAGGAAAGAAGTCCTGGGCATGGGGACTGGGCCGGTCTTGGAGCGGTCGTGAACCTAGTGATGGGTGACGAAAAAGGGATTTCGATGTGGATTCAAAATATAATTTATTTCAAAATATTCTAAGCATAACACAAGAACGTAGTATACCATTCAAATAGAACTGATCGAATAATAATGAACAGAAATGGATACCAAAGGATCTGAAGAACTTTATGGGGTAGAAAGAGAGCTTGGTACAAAAGGATTAAGAATGGGGAAGTCAGTTTAGAACAAGAATTCGTCCTAAATGGGGCCTAACCAGAGCAAGATATAACTGAAGAGCAACACCAGGTGTCTTGTTACTAACGCTTCGATTAATAAATCCCAGTGTCCTATTTGCCTTATTACGAACATTCATGCATTGATCCTTTGGTTTTTAAATTCTTACTAATCTTAACTCCCAGATCCCTTTCGCAATCTCAACACCATCTAGCTCGTATCTTGTAACTTTATCATCATTACCTAGCCTCAGAACTTTACATTTATCAGCATTAAACTGCATCTGCCAATCTTTTAACCATTTCAAATCCCTATTTAGATCAACTTCAAGTGATAGTGAGTCTTCTTCTGTGTTAATTTCCCTACCGATTTTTGTATCATCGGGAAATTTGCAAATGTTGCTACTCAAATCTGAATCTAAATCATTTATATATATTATAAACAACAGAGGTCCCAATACAGAGCCTTGAGGCACTCCACTTACATTTCCCCACTCTGACTTAAGCCCATTTATACTAACATGTTTCCTTTGGTACAGCCATGCCCTAATCAATCTTAATATAGCACCCCAATACCATGAGCCTCTATCATTTTAATCAGTCTTTCATGTGGCACTATATCAAAAGCTTTGCTAAAGTCAAAATGTCTGTCTGTCATATAGACAGAGAGACACAGACACAAACAAACAGTAAGACAGATATATAGTAATATACGTACTGACATAAAAAGATTAAAAAAGGAAAGTAGACAGAAAATCAGACGCAGACAGAGAGGTAGACTGAAAGAGAGAGAGAGAGAGAGAGAGAGAGAGAGAGAGAGAGAGAGAGAGAGAGAGAGAGAGAGAGAGAGAGAGAGAGAGAGAGAGAGAGAGAGAGAGAGAGTGAAAGGGGGGATACGGGAGGAAAGGAAACTATCCGGAGAAAGTACCAAGCCATTGCGACAACTTAGCATTTGGGAGCATCAGTGAAACATCTAACGACTGACGGTTTTAAGAATATTGTTTTGGCTACTCCGAAAGTGGGAATATATTAAATTAAAGATAATTCTTTTAAGTATCCGACATACTTGGATCCTGAATTTTCACAACGCAACAATGAACATAATAGAAGTAGGATCCCTTGATTGTTTCAAGCGTAGGTTAGACATATATATGAATGAGATTGGGTGGCTGTAAATAGGAGCTGCCTTTATGGGCCAATAGGCCTTCTGAATTTACCTTTATTCTTATGACAGGAGGCCTGGCAGCTGAGTGGATAGCGCTTCAGATTCGTAGTCATAAAGTTCCGGGTTCGAGCCCCGGTGGAGGCGGAAACAAATAGGCAGAGTTTCTTTCCCCCTGATACCCCAGTTTCCTCGCAGTAAATAGGTACCTGGGAGTTAGACAGCTGCTACGGGCTGCTTCCTGGGGATCTGTAACAAAAAGGAGGCCTGGTCGAGGACCGGGCCGCGGGGACACTCAGCCCCGAAGTCCTCTCAACATAACTATTTCAAGATTATATTCTTATGATAAGGATTCGGGTTGGGACGAGAGGAAGGAATGGTGCCCAACCCACTTGAACGGTCGGGGATTGAACGCCGACCTGCTTGAAGCGAGACCGTCGCTTTACCGTCCAGAGAGAGAGAGAGAGATAAAAAGAGAGAGAGGTTGATGTACATGGAAGGTTTTCATGTTCATAGGATCCCTAATTCGACCAAGTTCTTATTTTGATCAAGCACAGGAAGGTGGCAGCTAAGGAATAAAATCTGAACTAAATAGAGTAGTTAACATCTTAAGTGTATGAAGTTGGATGAGCAGGATGAGTGATATCACTGTTTAGCCTTGTAAGAAGTGTAGATCAAAGTAATTATTTGCCCAGAGTGATTGTCTTTAAGTTCATTCAAGAAAAAATAAAGTGATCTCGCAAGTTTCTTTTGTAAAGTTCCAGTTTTATTAATAATTCTCATTTCTCATTTGTAATCTTAAATATTTTCCAATTAAATTAACTCAGTCCTAATCATCCACGCTCATCCCCCTTCCCCATCACTCAAATTAAATTCCTCTTTTCCCTCCCTCTCAGTCCCCACCCTCACACCCCTCCTGCCACCGCACCATTTATTGCCAGTTCTCTTCTCTCTCTCTCTCTCTCTCTCTCTCTCTCTCTCTCTCTCTCTCTCTCTCTCTCTCTCTCTTACACCCTCAGGCAGAGAAACCCTTCGAAATAGCATTGCTCTCTGTCAATTTCATGACTTCACATTACTTGTTCCTATCTCTGAGATATAAAAAACGGAATCAACAAACACGGTATACTATTTTCAGACTTGTTGAATCACACCACTTCTCAAACTGAATGAGTCATAATTAGTAATTTTGGCCACACTTCTCGTCAAGGGTGACAACTTGTCTCTCAGTCAGCACCGGACTCCACCACCACCACCACCACACGAGAAGGGGGATTAATCATTCACACCACAACCTGTCACTCTGGGGTGTCACCGGGGACACACACACACACACACACGCATACACACACACAGGGGCCCGGTGGCTGACTGGACAGCGCGCTGGACCCGTAATCCTGTGGTCCCGGGTTCGATTCCCGGCGCCGGCGAGAAAAATTGAGCGGAGTTTCTTTTACCCTGATGCAGCTGTTACCTAGCAGTAAATAGGTACCTGGGAGTCAGTCGGCTGTCACAGGCAGTTTCCTGGTGTGTGTGTGTGTGTGTGTGTGTGTGTGTGTGTGTGTGTGTGGTGTGTGGAAAAAAATATAAAAAAATAGTAGTTACAAACAGTTGATTGACAGTTGAGAGGCGGGCCGAAAGAGCAGAGCTCAACCCCTGCAAGCACAACTAGGTGAATACGCACTCAAACAATAACATAAGTGATCAATCTCGCTTCTTCAAATCAACTGAACATCACTGAGAGAGTCTGTGTGAGTGTGAGTGTGAGTGTGAGTGTGTCTCGTGGGGGAGAGGGACTTGGCCAGCTGCTGCAGCCCTCCACTCTCCTGCTGCAGCCCTCCACTCTCCTGCTGCAGCACTCCACTCTCCTGCTGCAGCACTCCACTCTCCTGCTGCAGCCCTCCACTCTCCTGCTGCAGCCCTCCACTCTCCTGCTGCAGCACTCCACTCTCCTGCTGCAGCCCTCCACTCTCCTGCTGCAGCACTCCACTCTCCTGCTGCAGCCCTCCACTCTCCTGCTGCAGCACTCCACTCTCCTGCTGCAGCACTCCACTCTCCTGCTGCAGCACTCCACTCTCCTGCTGCAGCACTCCACTCTCCTGCTGCAGCACTCCACTCTCCTGCTGCAGCACTCCACTCTCCTGCTGCAGCCCTCCACTCTCCTGCTGCAGCCCTCCACTCTCCTGCTGCAGCCCTCCACTCTCCTGCTGCAGCACTCCACTCTCCTGCTGCAGCCCTCCACTCTCCTGCTGCAGCCCTCCACTCTCCTGCTGCAGCTCTCCACTCTCCTGCTGCAGCCCTCCACTCTCCTGCTGCAGCACTCCACTCTTCTGCTGCAGCCCTCCACTCTCCTGCTGCAGCACTCCACTCTCCTGCTGCAGCTCTCCACTCTTCTGCTGCAGCCCTCCACTCTCCTGCTGCAGCTCTCCACTCTCCTGCTGCAGCCCTCCACTCTCCTGCTGCAGCCCTCCACTCTCCTGCTGCAGCACTCCACTCTTCTGCTGCAGCCCTCCACTCTCCTGCTGCAGCTCTCCACTCTTCTGCTGCAGCCCTCCACTCTCCTGCTGCAGCACTCCACTCTCCTGCTGCAGCCCTCCACTCTCCTGCTGCAGCCCTCCACTCTCCTGCTGCAGCACTCCACTCTTCTGCTGCAGCCCTCCACTCTCCTGCTGCAGCACTCCACTCTTCTGCTGCAGCCCTCCACTCTTCTGCTGCAGCCCTCCACTCTCCTGCTGCAGCACTCCACTCTCCTGCTGCAGCCCTCCACTCTCCTGCTGCAGCCCTCCACTCTCCTGCTGCAGCCCTCCACTCTTCTGCTGCAGCCCTCCACTCTTCTGCTGCAGCCCTCCACTCTACTGCTGCAGCACTCCACTCTCCTGCTGCAGCCCTCCACTCTCCTGCTGCAGCCCTCCACTCTCCTGCTGCAGCCCTCCACTCTCCTGCTGCAGCCCTCCACTCTCCTGCTGGTACCAGCTCTTGGCTCTAAATCTAGTCTGAACGAATCTGTCCTGGCTTCTTCCCGCTTCCTTATATGAGAGTTGAAGCTCAGAGAGCTGGCGCAAGCCTTCATAAGACACACAAAGATCACCTTCCCGAGACCACGGGGGTACCACTAGTAACAATGATATAGTTTTATGTGGCCTGGACAAGAATTGTCTTGAGAACTTTTAAAGAGAGAGAGAGAGAGAGAGAGAGAGAGAGAGAGAGAGAGAGAGAGAGAGAGAGAGAGAGAGAGAGGAAAAAGAAGAATTTCTGTTTTATGGGACTGTGGCCAATTATGAAAAGCATATAATTTATTTTCCAAATATCAATAAATAATGTTTTATATAATTATAATTTATATATATATATCTAGCTAAGTGTAGCTGGCAGATAGTGGGAAAAGTCGTTGTGGGGGTCAGAATGTGACATATCCTGTAGTTCCCGCTTGACCCTATTCTGGCGACCCCGATCGGTCCATGTCTGTGCCGTACCAAAGACCAGTCCCACTAAAAAGTTTCATTAGGCTATGTTCCTCTGTGTGTATTCACCTAGTTGTGTTTGCGGGGGTTGAGCTTTGCTCTTTCGGCCCGCCTCTCAACTGTCAATTAACTATTTCTAACTACTACTACTACTACTACTACTACTACTACTACTACTACTACTACTTTTTTTTCCTCCACACCAGACACACACACACACACACACACACCCCAGGAAGCAGGCCGTGACAGCTGACTAACTCCCAGGTACCTATTTACTGCTAGGTAACAGGGGCATTCAGGGTGAAAGAAACTTTGCCCATTTGTTTCTACTTGGTACGGGAATCGAACCCGCACCACAGAATTACGAGTCCTGCGCGGTATCTACCAAGGCTACCAGGCCCCTGTGTGTGTGTGTGTGTGTGTGTGTGTGTGTGTGTGTGAGTGTGTGTGTGTGTGTGTGTGTGTGTGTGTGTGTGTGTGTGTGTGTGTGTGTGTGTGAGTGTGTGTGTGTGTGGGGGGGGGGGAACCTAAGTCTGTGTGTATCTCATCTGTCCATCTTTCCATCCATTAATCGGTTTATCTATCCATCAATATATCCATCTATCTATCCATCTATCCATCCAGCTATCATCTGTCAATCAATCTATACATCTTACTATCCATCTAACTATCCATCTAACTATCCATATATCTATCCTTCTCACTATCGATCCATCTATACATCTCTTTTGGCATCCATTTGTGTATCTATCCGTCCATCTCTGTCCTTATATCTATCCATATATTTATCCATGTATCCATCCATGTATCTTTCTACCAACCTATCGGTGCATCCATCTATCTTACCACCCAAAGATATATCTATATTCCTATCCATTCAACTATCACTCCATCCATCTATCTAGCCTTCTATCCATTCATCTAATCCTCCCTATATCCAGCCATATACTCATCTTTCTAACCATCAATCAATCAATCTATGCAGTTATTCATTCATTATTCCATCTATCTATCCATCCATCTCCCAATCCATCCACTCATATATCTGTCCATTTACCTATCCATTTGCCCATTAATCTATCCATTTGCCCATTAATCTATACATCTACATATCAATCTATCCATTTCTCTATCTATCCATCTATCCTACCGTCTCTCCATCTATCTATGTATGTATCCATCTATCTATCTATCTATCTATCTATCCATGTATCTTTCTTCCAATCCATCTCTGCATCCATCTATCCATCTATATGTCTTCCCATTCATCTATGAATCCATTTATCCATTTATATTTTTATCAACATATACATCTTTCTTTCTATCCATTTATCAGTCTATCCGCCCATTTATCTATCCATCAGTCTATCTATCCATCAGTCTATCTATCCATCAGCCTATCTTACCTATATAACAATATATCTATCCATCAGTCTATCTATCCATCAGCCTATCTTACCTATATAACAATATATCTATCATCTATCCGTCCATCAATCTATCTATAATCTGTCTACTAATTTTCTATCTATCTATCTATCTATCTATCTATCTATCTATCTATCTATCTATCTATCTATCTATCTATCTATCTACTCATATATCATTCAGTTATCTGTCCATTCATCTATCCAATCTATCTATCCATCCATATACCTTTATATCTATCCCTCCATCCATTCATTTATGAATCCATTTATCTATCTATTCATCTATCTATCCATCCATCTATCTACTGTCTGTCTCTGTGTTCCTGTGTCTCTGTTTTCCTTTCTCGCTGTCTATCTTTCTCTGTATCTATCTGCCAGTCTCTGTCTCTATGTCCCTTTTTTGCCGCTGTCTAACAGTCTTAATGTGTCTATGTCTCTGTCTTTGTCTGTATGTCTCTGTTTCTATTTCTGTTTGTCTCACTTTCTTATAACAAATATAAGAAATATTCTTATATTATAATGTGTGTGTCTATAATGACACACGTTATAATGTGTGTCTATAATGTGTGTGTGTGTGGGTCGCCGGGGAGAGAATAACTTAGCAATGTGAAATACAACAAATTAGAATAGTTACTCTTTACTCCCAGACCGGACCAAGTGTTGCTTTAGACGCCCTGTTAGCTGTGGGAGGGTTGTCTGTTTTATGGGACTACGGGCAAATTGTGGATAGCAGGAAATTTCTGTTAATTGTCTGGTGATTAGCGAATAATGGTGTATTCCTGAAAAAGGTACACAACGTAACGGTTCCTATTGTTACCTTATTTTTAACTTGTTACAAAGCTGTTACGGTTTGTTATCAAGTTTTTATGACGTGTTAGAAAGTTGTTACAACTTGCTAGAAGGTGTTACAAGTTGTTCAACCGTTGTTGCAACGTCGTGTTTTTGGCGGGATATTATTATATGATTTTATTTTTATTTTTGTTTTGAAGACATTTAGCTGAGTAGCCAGCGGACAGTGCCCGAAATCGTCGTGGGAATGGGGGTCTGAATGTAACCCTGGCACATTGATGCTTATGAATTCTGGCTACCCCCGACCAGCCTATGTTCATCCCATACCTCAGACCACTCCCTCGGCTAATTTGACTGAGGGAGCGTCCTGCCTCCAAATTTCGACACAAAGACAGACAGACTGTGAGACAGAGACAATCAGACAGGCAGAAAGAGAGGCGGAAAGAGAAAGTGGTTGAGAGACAAAGAAAAAGAGAGAGACAGAGAATTACAGATACTGAAAGAGACACAAGTGAAGAGTTCAACTAGTGACTGTGCTCTCCAGTGTGTGACAGTGTCGGGCAGTGGCGGACACTGCCGGACACTGCCCGACACTGCCGGACTCACCGTCACACTGCTCGACCTCCAAGAAGGACAAATGTCCAGCAGATGCTAATGCCAAGTCCTGTGTTCGTGGCCGACTCCAGTCTCGACTTATTTATGTCGTATTACTCAAGCGTTACTCAAGCAGGGTACACCCAACCCTCTCCCACCCCCGCCCACTCTCCTCTGCACACGCCCACACAGGATTCTTCCCACACACACCCACAACCTATTTTACACACTGTACCACCCACTTGCCTCCACAATCCATCCACCCACATATCTTTCATGCACCTACTTTTTACTTACACTTAATTAACAAGCCGTTTTTACACCGTCAAGTGTCTTTTGTGCTTGCGGTACTGGCCACACCCATCCACTCACGCCTATCCACTTCAACATTCACCCACAGATGGTTACTCATCCATCATTTGCACACACACACCAGCATCCATCTTCAACCGCACAACATCCCTAGTTACACCCGTACAAACGTCACATACCCACACACATCAGCTTACCCACATCCCTCTCCCACATCCACAATATCCCACCCACACTGTTTCTCTCCCCCCCAACCAACTCATTCGTGCAAACACACGCATAATCACTCCAGAAAAAACGTGTCAAGACACGAAACCTTTTATTTTTGTCGTGACTGTGGCGAAACGGGAGTTCTCCGGCCATTGTTGCTCTCTGCTCGGCTTGGAATTCGTTTTAATATTTGTTACAAAGCTTATTCAGCTTATTCATATATATATATATATATATATATATATATATATATATATATATATATATATATATATATATATATATATATATATATATATATATATATATATGCACAACTCTCCTAAACACGAGAGTGAAGTTATACAACTTTAGAACACTTTCCCACCAGGAGACTCGAACCCTAGCCAGCACAGAAGCCTTCCAGCAACTGGCATAACAGGTACGCCTTAACCCACTCCACCACTTGCTCAGACCCTTAAAAGAGATGGTAATTTCGGAGTATTTATACACTCCAAAGACCACCACCTCCCAAGAGCACTAAAGCAAGTGAGGGGTCATTTTTACGTTTTTTCATCAAGTCCCTGTTAATATGGGAGAACACTGTGTCTATGCTTAAGGCACAACTCTCCTAAACACGAGAGTGAAGTATACAACTTTAGAACACTTTCCCACCAGGAGACTCGAACCCTAGCCAGCACAGAAGCCTTCCAGCAACTGGCATAACAGGTACGCCTTAACCCACTCCACCACCTGCTCAGACCTTCTGTGCTGGCTAGGGTTCGAGTCTCCTGGTGGGAAAGTGTTCTAAAGTTGTATACTTCACTCTCGTGTTTAGGAGAGTTGTGCCTTAAGCATAGACACAGTGTTCTCCCATATTAACAGGGACTTGATGAAAAAACGTAAAAATGACCCCTCACTTGCTCTAGTGCTCTTGGGAGGTGGTGGTCTTTGCAGTGTATAAATACTTCGAAATTACCATCTCTTTTAAGGGTCTGAGCAGGTGGTGGAGTGGGTTAAGTCGTACCTGATATGCCAGTTGCTGGAAGGCTTCTGTGCTGGCTAGGGTTCGAGTCTCCTGGTGGGAAAGTGTTCTAAAGTTGTATACTTCACTCTCGTGTTTAGGAGAGTTGTGCCTTAAGCATAGACACAGTGTTCTCCCATATTAACAGGGACTTGATGAAAAAACGTAAAAATGACCCCTCACTTGCTCTAGTGCTCTTGGGAGGTGGTGGTCTTTGGAGTGTATAAATACTTCGAAATTACCATCTCTTTTAAGGGTCTGAGCAGGTGGTGGAGTGGGTTAAGTCGTACCTGATATGCCAGTTGCTGGAAGGCTTCTGTGCTGGCTAGGGTTAGTCTCCTGGTGGGAAAGTGTTCTAAAGTTGTATGTATATATATATATATATAACCTAGAAGGGGTACCACCTCTGGTGCAGGTGTAGGGACCCATAGCCTCGGAGAAGAAAATAAAGAGTACTCAGAGAAGACCTTGTGGATCCTCACTGAACATTTTGATATTTTCTTTTCCTACCACCCCTATTCTTTTGGTATGTGTGTATATTTATCTAACTTTATATGAAAATGTCATTATATAAAAAAAGTTACAACATTGGTTACATGCAGGGAGCCGGTCGGCCGAGCGGACAGCACGCTGGACTGTGATCCTGTGGTCCTGGGTTCGATCCCAGACGCCGGCGAGAAACAATAGGCAGAGTTTCTTTCACCATATGCCCCTGTTACCTAGCAGTAAATAGGTACCTGGGTGTTAGTCAGCTGTCACGGGCTGCTTCCTGGGGGTGGAGGCCTGGTCGAGGACCGGGCCGCGGGGACACTAAAAGCCCCGAAATCATCTCAAGATAACCTCAAGATAGGGTACAAGGCTGCTTGTCACAAGTTGAACAGCTCCTCCAGCTCCTCAGATAGCGGGCAGGAACTATGGATGCTGTGAGCATTTCTTCTCTGGATTGCCACACTAAGGCGCAGAAAGAGAAAACTGGCAGCTCTAGGGTCTCTAGTTGTTTCGATTAGCTTAGACCCCAACTCCTTCAAAAAGCTAACAGCACTTTTACCCCAGGCATATATATATATATATATATATATATATATATATATATATATATATATATATATATATATATATATATATGTCGTACCTAGTAGCCAGAACGCACTTTTCAGCCTACTATGCAAGGCCCGATTTGCCTAATAAGCCAAGTTTTCCTGAAATAATATATTTTCTCTAATTTTTTTCTTATGAAATGATAAAGCTACCCATTTCATTATGTATGAGGTAAATTTTTTTTATTGGAGTTAAAACTAATGTAGATATATGACCGAACCTAACCAACCCTACCTAACCTAACCTAACCTATCTTTAGAGGTTAGGTTAGGTTAGGTAGCCGAAAAAGTTAGGTTAGGTTAGGTAGGTTAGGTTGTCGAAAAACAATTAATTCATGAAAACTTGGCTTATTAGGCAAATCGGACCTTGCATAGTAGGCTGAAAAGTGCGTTCTGGCTACTAGGTACGACATATATATATATATATATATATATATATATATATATATATATATATATATATATATATATATATATATATATGTCGTACCTAGTAGCCAGAACGTACGTATAATATAAATATATATATATATATATATATATATATATATATATATATATATAAATATATATATATATATATATATATATATATATATATATATATATATATATATATATATATATATATATATATATATATATATGTCGTACCTAATAGCCAGAACGCACTTCTCAGCCTACTATGCAAGGCCCAATTTGCCTAATAAGCCAAGTTTTCATAAATTAATTATTTTTCGACTACCTAACCTAACCTAACTTTTTCGGCTACCTAACCTAACCTATAAAGATAGGTTAGGTTAGGTTAGGTAGGGTTGGTTAGGTTCGGTCATATATCTACGTTAATTTTAACTCCAATAAAAAAAAATTGACCTCATACATAATGAAATGGGTAGCTTTATCATTTCATAAGAAAAAAATTAGAGAAAGTATATTGTTTCAGGAAAACTTGGCTTATTAGGCAAATCGGGCCTTGCATAGTAGGCTGAGAAGTGCATTCTGGCTACTAGGTACGACATATATATATATATGTTTCATTGAATATGACCGCATATTCTGTATTTATTATTTTCTGGTTTAGGGCTTCTATCCCTCTAACTATTTTCTTAGCATCAGGGCTTAATTGAAATAGGAGTTCTCCAAAACTCATTTTCGTACTTTTAAGGTGAAGAAAAGAAGTGATTAACTATAGAGTGTATTACACTTATTTGTATAATTTGCACAACGTTTCGAACCTCCATGGTTCATTCTCAAGTGAACAGATCTTACAATACTAGTTGATTTTATTCCCGCATTAGGTCAGGTGATAATACAATGAAGGTGAAAACATGGGGGGATACATAAGGGATAAACATAGGGGCTGCAGAAGGCTTATTGGCCCATACGAGGCATCTCCTATCTAAACACAAAGATTAATCCAGTGTAATTGGCCTGTTATGTTGGACATTGTCTTCTGTGTTGGCATCGATATGTTCTTGTCTTGTCCTTACTCTCATGGTGGGTAGAGTAAATAGTTCCGTGATTTGGGTGTTCATGGTAGGTCGCTCTATTCTTATGTGAATTGCCTCAAGAATTTGTAATCTTCTTGAATCTTGGGTTTTGTCTATTATGCAAGTATTCTTGTTCAACATTTCTCTTGTTAGAGTAATGTCATGGGCTTGTCTCATGTGATTCCTAGGGGCACCAGATTGAAGATGGCATGTCAAACGCCTCGTCAGCTTGGTCGACGTCATACCTATGTACTTACATTAAAGGTTACATCCTTCGTGGGGGCAAGTGTACATGTATACAACGCTTGACTGCTGTAGAGGGTTCTCCGTCGGCTTTGGGCTGTTTTTGATAAGGAGTTCGGAAGTCTTCTTGGTTTTGTAGAATATTATCAGGTTTATGTTTTGGTTAGGAGAAGTGCTTTTTATTCGTCGAGCGCTTACCCACTGCTCTGAATGGAGCAACGTGAGTAGAGAGTTTGAAAGAGTAACTCAGGTATTGGTGAACAACGGATATAGCAACGCGGAAATAAACGCTGCTATAAGAAGACACTTGGACCGTTGGTATAATTCAGAACCTAGAACAGAAACCACAACACCCCCAAAAAAATTATATTACAAATCAACCATGCACAGTGAACATATAAAAGAGGAAAGAATAATGAAAGAAATAATCCGTAAAGGAGTAAAAAGCACTACTCCTAACCAAAACATAAACCTGATAATATTCTACAAAACCAAGAAGACTTCCGAACTCCTTATCAAAAACAGCCCAAAGCCGATGGAGAACCCTCTACAGCAGTCAAGCGTTGTATACATGTACACTTGCCCCCACGAAGGATGTAACCTTCAATGTAAGTACATAGGTATGACGTCGACCAAGCTGACGAGGCGTTTGACATGCCATCTTCAATCTGGTGCCCCTAGGAATCACATGAGACAAGCCCATGACATTACTCTAACAAGAGAAATGTTGAACAAGAATACTTGCATAATAGACAAAACCCAAGATTCAAGAAGATTACAAATTCTTGAGGCAATTCACATAAGAATAGAGCGACCTACCATGAACACCCAAATCACGGAACTATTTACTCTACCCACCATGAGAGTAAGGACAAGACAAGAACATATCGATGCCAACACAGAAGACAATGTCCAACATAACAGGCCAATTACACTGGATTAATCTTTGTGTTTAGATAGGAGATGCCTCGTATGGGCCAATAAGCCTTCTGCAGCCCCTATGTTTATCCCTTATGTATCCCCCCATGTTTTCACCTTCATTGTATTATCACCTGACCTAATGCGGGTATAAAATCAACTAGTATTGTAAGATCTGTTCACTTGAGAATGAACCATGGAGGTTCGAAACGTCGTGCAAATTATACAAATAAGTGTAATACACTCTATAGTTAATCACTTCTTTTCTTCACCTTAAAAGTACGAAAATGAGTTTTGGAGAACTCCTATTTCAATTAAGCCCTGATGCTAAGAAAATAGTTAGAGGGATAGAAGCCCTAAACCAGAAAATAATAAATACAGAATATGCGGTCATATTCAATGAAACATGTTTGAAAGAAAACCTGCTGCCAGTATACACCAATATATATATATATATATATATATATATATATATATATATATATATATATATATATATATATATATATATATATATATATATATATATATATGTTGTACCTAGTAGCCAGAACTCACTTCTCGGCCTACTTTGCAAGGCCCGATTTGCCTAATAAGCCAAGTTTTCCTGAAATAATATATTTTCTCTAATTTTATTCTTATGAAATGATAAAGCTACCCATTTCATTATGTATGAGGTCAATTTTTTTTTATTGCAGTTAAAATTAACGTAGATATATGACTGAACCTAACCAACCCTACCTAACCTAACCTAACCTATCTTTATGGGTTAGGTTAGGTTAAGTAGGTGAAAACGTTAGGTTAGGTTAGGTTAGGTAGGTTAGGTAGTCGAAAAAACATTAATTCATGAAAACTAGGCTTATTAGGCAAATCGGGCCTTGCATAGTAGGCTGAGAAGTGAGTTCTGGCTACTAGGTACGACATATATATATATATATATATATATATATATATATATGCAAACAAGCCTGAATGGTCCCCAGGACTATATACAACTGAAAACTCACACCCCAGAAGTGACTCGAACCCATACTCCCACAACTGGTATGTACAGGGACGCCTTAATCCGCTTGACCATCACGACCGGACAAAAGGAAGTGATAGCCGAGGCTATATGAACCACTTCCCCGCCGGCACTCGGATGGTAATCTTGGGCATAGCATTTTATCAAATCACCTCATTCTTTGGGGCACACGTGAGGAACACAAATGCAAACAAGCCTGAATGGTCCCCAGGACTATATACAACTGAAAACTCACACCCCAGAAGTGACTCGAACCCATACTCCCACAACTGGTATGTACAGGGACGCCTTAATCCGCTTGACCATCACGACCGGACAAAAGGAAGTGATAGCCGAGGCTATATGAACCACTTCCCCGCCGGCACTCGGATGGTAATCTTGGGCATAGCATTTTATCAAATCACCTCATTCTTTGGGGCACACGTGAGGAACACAAATGCAAACCAGCCTGAATGGTCCCCAGGACTATATACAACTGAAAACTCACACCCCAGAAGTGACTCGAACCCATACTCCCACAACTGGTATGTACAGGGACGCCTTAATCCGCTTGACCATCACGACCGGACAAAAGGAAGTGATAGCCGAGGCTATATGAACCACTTCCCCGCCGGCACTCGGATGGTAATCTTGGGCATAGCATTTTATCAAATCACCTCATTCTTTGGGGCACACGTGAGGAACACAAATGCAAACAAGCCTGAATGGTCCCCAGGACTATATACAACTGAAAACTCACACCCCAGAAGTGACTCGAACCCATACTCCCACAACTGGTATGTACAGGGACGCCTTAATCCGCTTGACCATCACGACCGGACAAAAGGAAGTGATAGCCGAGGCTATATGAACCACTTCCCCGCCGGCACTCGGATGGTAATCTTGGGCATAGCATTTTATCAAATCACCTCATTCTTTGGGGCACACGTGAGGAACACAAATGCAAACAAGCCTGAATGGTCCCCAGGAGTGCCGGCGGGGAAGTGGTTCATATAGCCTCGGCTATCACTTCCTTTTGTCCGGTCGTGATGGTCAAGCGGATTAAGGCGTCCCTGTACATACCAGTTGTGGGAGTATGGGTTCGAGTCACTTCTGGGGTGTGAGTTTTCAGTTGTATATAGTCCTGGGGACCATTCAGGCTTGTTTGCATTTGTGTTCCTCACGTGTGCCCCAAAGAATGAGGTGATTTGATAAAATGCTATGCCCAAGATTACCATCCGAGTGCCGGCGGGGAAGTGGTTCATATAGCCTCGGCTATCACTTCCTTTTGTCCGGTCGTGATGGTCAAGCGGATTAAGGCGTCCCTGTACATACCAGTTGTGGGAGTATGGGTTCGAGTCACTTCTGGGGTGTGAGTTTTCAGTTGTATATAGTCCTGGGGACCATTCAGGCTTGTTTGCATTTGTGTTCCTCACGTGTGCCCCAAAGAATGAGGTGATTTGATAAAATGCTATGCCCAAGATTACCATCCGAGTGCCGGCGGGGAAGTGGTTCATATAGCCTCGGCTATCACTTCCTTTTGTCCGGTCGTGATGGTCAAGCGGATTAAGGCGTCCCTGTACATACCAGTTGTGGGAGTATGGGTTCGAGTCACTTCTGGGGTGTGAGTTTTCAGTTGTATATAGTCCTGGGGACCATTCAGGCTTGTTTGCATTTGTGTTCCTCACGTGTGCCCCAAAGAATGAGGTGATTTGATAAAATGCTATGCCCAAGATTACCATCCGAGTGCCGGCGGGGAAGTGGTTCATATAGCCTCGGCTATCACTTCCTTTTGTCCGGTCGTGATGGTCAAGCGGATTAAGGCGTCCCTGTACATACCAGTTGTGGGAGTATGGGTTCGAGTCACTTCTGGGGTGTGAGTTTTCAGTTATATATATATATATATATATATATATATATATATATATATATATATATATATATATATATATATATATATATTATTAAATATGACCGAAAAAGTAAGATTAATAATTCTAACACGAATTTTCTCAATCTTTCGTACATTACGCTCCACTGTTGGAGGTAAATCAAAAATCACTTCTCCAAAATTCATTTTTATTTCTAGTCTGACGCGACACGGGCGCGTTTCGTAAAACTTATTACATTTTCAAAGACTTCACAAATACACAACTGATTAGAACTTACGTATCTCCGATTTTATATCTATATTTGAGTGAGGTGGGAGGGGTGATGTGGCATTAACACAAGACAGAACAAGAGGGGATATTAATAGGGTATTAAAAGTATCAACACAAGACAGAACAGAAACAATGAGTATTGAATAGAAGTGTTTGTAGAAAGCCTATTGGTCCATATTTCTTGATGCTTCTATATTGGAGCGGAGTCTTGAGGTGGGTAGAATATAGTTGTGCAATAATTGGCTGTTGATTGCTGGTGTTGACTTCTTGATGTGTAGTGCCTCGCAAACGTCAAGCCGCCTGCTATCGCTGTATCTATCGATGATTTCTGTGTTGTTTACTAGGATTTCTCTGGCGATGGTTTGGTTGTGGGAAGAGATTATATGTTCCTTAATGGAGCCCTGTTGCTTATGCATCGTTAAACGCCTAGAAAGAGATGTTGTTGTCTTGCCTATATACTGGGTTTTTTGGAACTTACAGTCCCCAAGCGGGCATTTGAAGGCATAGACGACATTAGTCTCTTTTAAAGCGTTCTGTTTTGTGTCTGGAGAGTTTCTCATGAGTAGGCTGGCCGTTTTTCTGGTTTTATAGTAAATCGTCAGTTGTATCCTCTGATTTTTGTCTGTAGGGATAACGTTTCTATTAACAATATCTTTCAGGACCCTTTCCTCCGTTTTATGAGCTGTGGAAAAGAAGTTCCTGTAAAATAGTCTAATAGGGGGTATAGGTGTTGTGTTAGTTGTCTCTTCAGAGGTTGCATGGCTTTTCACTTTCCTTCTTATGATGTCTTCGATGAAACCATTGGAGAAGCCGTTATTGACTAGGACCTGCCTTACCCTACAGAGTTCTTCGTCGACTTGCTTCCATTCTGAGCTGTGGCTGAGAGCACGGTCGACGTATGCGTTAACAACACTCCTCTTGTACCTGTCAGGGCAGTCGCTGTTGGCATTTAGGCACATTCCTATGTTTGTTTCCTTTGTGTAGACTGCAGTGTGGAAACCTCCGCCCTTTTCCATGACTGTTACATCTAGAAAGGGCAGCTTCCCATCCTTTTCCGTCTCGTAAGTGAAACGCAGCACGGAACTCTGCTCAAATGCCTCCTTCAGCTCCTGCAGATGTCTGACATCAGGTACCTGTGTAAAAATGTTGTCAACATACCTGCAGTATATGGCCGGTTTCAAGTTCAACTTGAATATATATATATATATATATATATATATATATATATATATATATATATATATATATATATATATATATATATATATATATATATATATATATATATATATGTCGTACCTAGTAGCCAGAACGGACTTCTCAGCCTACTATGCAAAGCCCGATTTGCCTAATAAGCCAAGTTTTCCTGAATTAATATATTTTCTCTTATTTTTTTCTTATGAAATGATAAAGCTACCCATTTCATTACGTATGAGGTCATTTTTTTTTATTGGAGTTAACATTAACGAAGATATATGACCGAACCTAACCAACCCTACCTAACCTAACATAACCTATCTTTATAGGTTAGGTTAGGTTAGGTTGCCGAAAAAGTTAGGTTAGGTTAGGTTAGGTAGGTTAGGTAGTCGAAAAAACATTAATTCATGAAAACTTGGCTTATTAGGCAAATCGGGCATTGCATAGTAGGCTGAGAAGTGCATTCTGGCTACTAGGTACGACATATATATGTATATATATATATATTGGTGTATACTGGCAGCAGGTTTTCTTTCAAACATGTTTCATTGAATATGACCGTATATTCTGTATTTATTATTTTCTGGTTTAGGGCTTTATCCCTCTAACTATTTTCTTAGCATCAGAGCTTAGCTGGAATAGGAGTTCTCCAAAACTCATTATCGTAATTTTAAGCTAAGAAAGCTAAGCCCTGATGCTAAGAAAATAGTTAGAGGGATAGAAGCCCTAAACCAGAAAACAATAAATAGAGAATATGTGGTCATATTCAATGAAACATGTATATATATATATATATATATATATATATATATATATATATATATATATATATATATATATATATATATATATATATATATATAACATAAATTCTTAAATAATGTCAAGTATCCCGCTCTCGCTATCGACGAGTTAATTTATTCTCTACTTTTGACCTTCCTCGTCATGCTAAACATAGGTTCTTAATTCTTAATGTGTATTTTCTTAAAGCGTTGTTGATTTAGCAACGTTAGGGCGGCCAGTGATAAGCGAGAGCGTGCAACAATAGCAAATGCTCGTATCTGAATGAGGGAATCCATCGTGGCAAATTTGATCATTCGTTTGCGAATTAGTTCTATGTGTGCAGGTGTGGATATCGTTAGGGAAAAAGTTGCAAAAGGTACTATTTTGTACCTGTGTTGCTTTGACAAACTAAACTAACCTAACCTACCTTTCCTAGGCCTAATACACGATATCTGAGGCCTAATGTAGTACATATGTGTGCCATACTAGGCCAAGGAATATTTAAGTTTTTTTTTTAGCTTCATTTATTTTAAAAGAATTCCTTACTGTCAGTATACTACTGTCTAAAAGCTAAGTTCGCACGAATTCGTGACTATTGACGACCGTCACAATAGGTACTATCTGAACAGGAGGAAGGGTTGTATATATAAGCTGTCTGGATATTTTACATGAATCTCTATACCTATTCTTTATAGTTAAAGATTTGTATAAAACGAGTCTACCGAATTAAGAGCAATTACACCACATTTGATTGGATTTAAATGTGTGGTATTCAGCACTAAATATCTTCCAGATATTTATTTTTTTGAAAACACTTTAGGAAAATAGAAAATCAGCACGGCAAAAATACATTAGACATAGTTGTGCTTGTTGTGGCGACTAGCACTTCCAGATCTAAACTCTGTCAATACCGGATCAATACCGGATAAACAGCAAATAATGAATAAATAAAGGCAGGTCCTTGTTTGACTTAGTTTTTATGCGAGAAGTTTTCACGAAGAGAACATTATTCTCATAATTTGTGGCTGGCGTTTAGTGCGGAGTTCCACTTCTGACTTCCTTATCATTTTCCACAAGAAATTGTTTCTCCTTCATATTGTACTGCTTCTGGAGTCTTGCTCCTCTTTTCATTGTCGTCATTTCAAAGTTTGTATGATATTAACATTATTAAAAGCAATGTCAGACAGCATTTTTGGAATATACTTTTGCAATATACAGAATTTCGTTGGTCGTTTTCTTTAATTAATTTTGTATCATCATCATCATATCATCAAGTGTTTATATTCATGAGGATATCAACCCTAAGTCTTTGATGTATCATATGAAAAATAGGATGAGGGCTACAGTACTTGTGATGTAGTAGTACTACATACTACTTCTTGTAGTCCACTCGTTGCCTCTCTGATAGCTCCCTCTCATTGTAACCCCTTTGCTCTCTTTGACATGACTTCTTTTTTACCCAACAGCTTAGCTCTCTTCCAGATATACCAGCTGCTTTATCGAGCTTCGGTAATAGTTACTTGTGTATGACAGAGTTAAAAACTTTATGAAATTCAAGGAAGATATAAAAGGCATGCCCTTTCCTCCTGTTTGATTGCATTATCTTGCAACTGATTTCTAATATTGAACGTTTGTGAAAGAGTTTTCTCTTGTTAGGACTTTATTGATGCTTGGAGACGAAATTATATTGCTCTTAATGCTCTACAAGTCTCGTGCTGGAATCCAAATTATTAATGTTAGAGCAGAATTTTCCCTAGCTGACTCTATGTTGGAGTTTATAGACCGTGTTAAACTGTTCACTGACGTGCTATGAGTTTCCTGCTAAAGGGTATCACCAATACCGTGGTGGAAATGTTCGCGATATCTCTTAAGCCCCTTCTCGCTAGTGTTCCCAACGTCAAGAAACTGCCGTATTAAGGTGCCCTTATCCTAACCTACCAGAGGACCCCTGGAACAGAAAACGGGACATTATGTCAATACCGCGAGCCGCTGCTATTTTCTTGTACATCAGTTTTTTTGGTCTTAGGTAAAGTATACGTCAAAATGCGACGTGCTATCAGGAGGACGGATTGATCTCTTAATCTCCACGTCCAACTCCTCCCGCTCATTCTACACATTTCTTAAACATATCTTGACGATATCTTGAGATGATTTCGGGGGCTTTAGTGTCCCCGCGGCCCGGTCCTCGACCAGGCCTCCACCCCCAGGAAGCAGCCCATGACTGCTGACTTACACCCAGGTACCTATTTTACTGCTAGGTAACAGGGACATAGGGTGAAAGAAACTCTGCCCATTGTTTCTCGCCGGCGCCTGGGATCGAACCCGGGACCACAGGATCACAAGCTCTCCGCTCGGCCGACCGGCTCCCTGTCCGCATATACTGAAGTAAAATTATATTGCATTCGCTCGCTAACTGACGCTTCTGGTAGCTCTTCGCTATCATCTAGTGAGCAGTTAACTATACTGCTCTACTATAGTGTACTGTTCTCTACTGTACTATACTGTTAACTATACTGTTAACTATACTATAGTATATACTATACTATACTGCAATGGGATTGTATATTGCTGCAGCTTACTCTTTTTGATGTTATTGGAGGAATGTTCTCCAGGGGCCAGAACCACGAAGCAGTTACGCAAGCACTTACGATCCTGTACATCTGTTCCTAATCATTGGCGGCTTTTTTTTTACAATTATTAAATAGTTAATGAGCTCCGAAGCACCAGGAGGTTGTTTATAACAATAACAACAGTTGATTTTGATGTTTTCGTGCTTGTAAACAATTTAATAAATGTAACAAAAGCCGTCAATGATTGAGGAAAGATGTTGACCAAACCACACACTAGAAAGTGAAGAGACGACGACGTTTCGGTCCGTTCTGGACCATTCTCAAGTCGATTGTTCACACAATCAACTTGTCTGTTCAGGACGGACCGAAACGTCGTCCTCTCTTCATTTTCTAGTGTGTGGTTTGGTCAACATATTTCAGCCACGTTATTGGGACTCCTCGTCTGCATTGGGAAAAGATGTACACGTTCAAAAGTACTTGAGTAACTGCTTCGTGAATCTGGCCCCAGGACTGAGACGTTCGTGACAAGTCTTGTAGTCGTTTCCATAGTTCTAACGGTGACCCTTCTATGCTGGTCCTTCCTTTATCTGGAGATGGTTGTTTCCTGCCTCACCTGAGTCTGGAGAAAGCTCAGGATCAAACACAAGACTTCCTGGAAACGAATTATTAAGTACTACACAATCTTCCTAATCAATCTACATATCGCCCTCATTCCTGTTATTTGGTTTGAATAATTACAGGCTCACATATCTTGGCCATAGAAACAATAACAAAATTTTCTTTTACATTGGATGCAAAAGATGCATTTATTATACGACTTCTCCACTGCTCTCTGAATCCCCGTGCTCTTCATTCTGTCAATTTCACAGATGATGACATTTTCCTCTGTCCTGTGGTCCATGTGAACGCAAGAGTCTGGTCAAAAGTAAATTTCAGCTCCTTACACAGACTTTACAAGAATAGTGAGGGTGTTGGCTGACTGGATGTGACCTTGCCTGGTCACTCTGATGAAGCTTCAGGTTCACAATGGACCTCTGTATCTGTCTTCAAACTGAGCCTGAGGCAAGTTAGTCAAGCAGAGAGAAGAAGAGGAAGATGAGGGTGGAATAGGGATCAAGGGAGACAGGGAGATAGGGAGGCAAGTTAGCAAGGGAAAAGGGGGGAGGACAGGAGAACAGTAAAGGTCATCAAACTATCTGTGTATGTCAGTTCGCACTCAATCAGTCATACACATTCTTGATTGTGGCCGCCTCCGGCGGCTAGTTTATTGTGCATCCCATACTCATCCTTTGAGCGGTAGCGCAAAAAGCATTACAGAGGGCACAAAAGGTCTTTACGTATACCTATCCCTCCCTCCGTCTCCAGCACCTCGCTACCCACCTGACCAGACTTCGGTCAAGACAGTCCAACAACTTGTGCCACGAGAAAGTGGTCAAGTCGTACAAGTGACCCCCCGTGGCCCCCAGTGTTGACAGAGCCATCATCGGCTGGTTCGTGACGTCACTGAGCCAACCCAGGATCGTGACCAACCTCTCCCTGGCCGGAATGCTGAGCCGCTTGGGCCGTGTTGACCGTGGAAGGGGTATGGGTGGGGGTGGGAGGGTGATTTTTGTGCCGCCCCGTTGAGATAGAAGGTCGGTGTGTGTTGTGTTTGATGAGCTGCGGCTGTTTGACTTTGTTCGCCACAAGTTGATAGTTTTTTTTAGGAGAGGGGGGGGGATATGTATGTGTGTTAGTGTATGTGAGTGTGTATTTACTATTTGTGTATACAGGATCGTGCTATTAGCTCTTGGACCTCGTCTTTCTAACCAATCTATTTTTCCTCTATTGTGTCTGCTTCTTATATTTCTCTCTAACACACACACACACACACACACACACACACACACACACACACACACACACACACACACACACAGGAAGTAGCCCGTAGCAGTTGTCTGACGCCCAGGTACCTATTTATTGCTAGGTCAACAAGGGGTATCAGGGTGAAAGAAACTATCCCCATTTGTTTCTGCCTCTATCGGGGATCGAGCCCGTGCTCTTAGGACTACAACCCCAGAGCGCAGTCCACTCAGCTGCGTGGCCCCCTCTCAAGGGAGACGAAGGTGTGTGTGTGTGTGTGTGTGTGTGTGTGTGTGTGTGTGTGTGTGTGTGTGTGTGTGTGTGTGTGTATGTGTGTGTGTGTGTGTGTGTGTGTGTGTGTGTGTGTGTGTGTGTGTGTGTATGTGTGTGTACTCACCTATTTGTGCCTGCAGGATCGAACATTGACTCTTGGATCCCGCCTTTCGAGCCATCGGTTGTTTACAGCAATGACTCCTGTCCCATCTCCTTATCATACCTAGTTTTAAAATCATGAATAGAATTGGCATCCACAACCTGTTCCTGAAGTGCATTCCATTTTCCCACTACTCTCACGCTAAAAGAAAACTTCCTAACATCTCTGTGACTCATCTGAGTTTCCAGCTTCCACCCATGTCCCCTCGTTCTGTTACTATTCCGTGTGAACATTTCGTCTATGTCCACTCTGTCAAAACCTCCTGAGTATTTTATACGTTCCTATCATATAACCTCTCTCCCTTTGTATTTCTAGTGTCGTAAGGCTCAGTTCCTTCAGGCGCTCCTCATTCACACACACACACACAGACACACACACGTGTGTTTACTCACCTATTTGTGCTTGCGGTGGTTGAGCTTTGGCTCTTTGGTCCCCGCCTCTCAACTGTCAATCAACACACACACGCACACACACACACACACACCCACACACACACACACACACACACACCACACCACACCCCACATATATACACAACGAGCACAGAAACATACACATAAACATCCACACACACACAACAAGGCACTCCCACTTCTCACATTCACATGCATCCACTCTCTCTCTCTCTCTCTCTCTCTCTCTCTCTCTCTCTCTCTCTCTCTCTCTCTCTCTCTCTCTCTCTCCCTCCCTCCCTCCCTCTCCCGATCTGAAGATCATGTTGCGCTTATCTAGGAGCG